>NC_051051.1:28074313-28107325 GCF_904848185.1 Acanthopagrus latus | reverse complement strand
AATTGGTCTGTTCGTTTTCAGACAAAAATGTTTATTTCTTATTTCATCGATCATTTCTCTGAGTATTTGGTTTTTCCTTGACTGACTCTCTCCAGACTATTTCTGATGATTCACTCTGGAAGACGTTTAATGTTCATCTGGAGCTTTTCGACAGATTTACTGAAGCTTTTCTGCTTGTTGATGCAAAACAGTCAGTTTCAAGAAGCAAAATCTGAAATCTTAAAATCACCACACATATTGGTTAATGTTTTAAACAGCTGAACATTTTTTTAACAAACAAAAATCATCAAATGTGCTGAGTGGTTTAAGTTATTATCAATTCATCTAAGCATGAATTCAAATCTAAAATAAGAGGTCAGAGCTCTGCCACAAAGTCATCCAACGTGTTGAGACTTGACTCGCAACTGTTTGGTTTACAGCCGGGAGCTTCCCTCTTCTTCTTCTCTTCCTCTGCCCTCACACTCACACTTCCTGACAAATTCTCAAACAGTTTCCAGTTTACTGAATCATTTCTGGTCTCAGATCAAGCAGCAAGCCCTCAGCACCAGCCTCTCTGATGTTACTGAGCAGTCAAACATCTGGCAGCTCTCTGACCTGAACGTCAGACCACAAACTGGAAGTGGAGAGCCAGCAGGCTGAAAACCTGACCACACATGTGAACATCTGACTCCTCTAGTAGCACTTTCACACTTTAATCTTTGGATTCCAGCTGCAGATATATGGTCTTCAACCAACCACAGGACAACAGAAGCAGGCAGAGACACATCATTTTAATTAATTAATTGATTCTACATCGTATTGTTGCTGTAATCATATTTTATTTGACGTATGGAGAAACAAATTGGAGCCTTTATATAAATGGATGTTTCAACTAACTATAAGACAGTGCAGAACAAAACTACTATAATTTGCATATTCACATGTTCTTTATTGACATAGAGCTGCAGTGTGACACCACGTCCTACAGAGGTGGTGCATTATGGGCAGTTGGCAGCATTGGTTTCACAGTTGAATTAGGGAGAAACTGAGTATGGAAATTTCTGTTTTCCTCTCTGTGCTCTCGTTGCTGGTTTTATATTGAAGTACTGTGCTCGTCCCTCCTATTGAATGATTCAACCTTCAGCTCACCTTGAGGTCATCCAGCAGTTTCACACTCTGTCTGGTGGGTTTCATGTGTAATCTGCTCAGCTGCTCTGCATGAGTGTGTTCAGCTCCTGGGTGACCCGAAGCCTGAAACAGATGAAAAACATTCACTAACACTTGACGTTTACAGCTCGTTCTCTGCTGTTGATTTTACGTGGCTTGTTCCCTACGACTTGCTGTTTCTTTTTTGTTTGTTTGTTTTTTTTTATTGGTGAAATGATGTGCAAGACAAGATGACCTTAGGACAAGTACATCACACCACGCGGACTACAAATACAGACAGTGTATTACATGCAGTTACATACATACAGTACAGATAACAAAAGAAAAAAAAAACGTAAAGTTATGAAGATATGTATATAGGTAGTATAGGGGTGTGTGTGTGTGTGTTCCATGTGTGTGCGGTGCATGCATACGCCTGTGTGTAATGGCTGAGAGGCAAGATAGTATGGTTTATATACATATGTAATATGGCATAGATAATGTACATAAAAATAATTAGGATAAATAAAGTAAATAGTATAAATATGAAGAGAAGGAGGAGGAAAGAAAAAGTGAAAAAAATGATAAATAAGTGTATTAATATGCAACATGATGTGGGATATATTAACATAGTAAAGTGCATATAATTAACATAATATAATGTAACTAGATAATTTGAGATAAAATAAGACAATATAGGGCAATACAAGATATAAATAAAAAAATGCAATATGAATTTAACCTAATATAATGTGAAGATGTAATGTGAGATATGACAAGTAATACAGGGCAAAGCGGGACATTATAATTTATCGTGAACTCTACGACTCGGCTTATCTCTAGGGTTTTAAATCGATTACATAAAAATTTAACAATTAGTTAGTTAATCAATCAGTTCAATTAACAATTATTCACTGCTCATTGTTTTGCTGCTTTTTGTATGATGTGAAAGAAATGTAATATTTGTAGGTTTTTAACTGTTTTAAACATTTTCTGGTGTTTTTATCAGCAAACGATTAAGGGTTATAGAGAAAACAATTGTCACTAATGACATAATCAATAGGTTCAACTCTAAGTGGCTTCAGCTTCAAGTGAAATGGATGTCGTGGTGCTGCAGCTCACTTCACCCCCTCATTCTTTCTTTCTTTCTTTCTTTCCGCCTCATGTCTTCAATTAAAACAGAAACAAATCATAACATGATTAATAAGAAAAAAACAACAGAATTCAGTTAAAACAGATACAACAGTTTTTTGATCATGTTGTGAAAGTGATCAATTGTTCTGAGCAGCTATAATGTGTTTTAGAGTTACTAGTTTAAATGCTTTAAGTTTGAATGTGGTTGTTCAATTCAAAACTAAGTTCAGTTTCCTTCAGGCACCGCTTGTATTAATGTTTGCACGACGGACATTGATCATTAACCAATTACATGCTCAGGTCAAATACTGACTGTGGGCCCAGTTCAATAAGGAAGTGATGATGATGATGAGGAGTGATAGATAATCGAATCAATCTTTAGTTACAATATAATAACCATCAGACTGATTGATAATCATGGCATTAGTCAGACTCTTCTGTCCAAAGCAACTTAGAGTAATTCATACATACATTCATATACTGATGGTGGGCAGCTGCCATGCAAGCTGCTGACCAGCACATCAGGAACAGTTTGGGGTTCAGTATCTTGCACAAGGACACTTTGACAAGCAGACCATGGGAAGTGAACCACTGACCTTCTGATAACAAGACACTGGCTCTACCCCTGAACATTGTCAGATCAATCTTTAATTAAACTCTTTTATCAAAGTGTTAAAAATACAAGTTTATCATAAAGCTCAAACAGGAAAGAAAAACATCTGAAAGTTTGTCCTTCAACATAAATTATACTTAAAATGTTAGTTAATTTAAATCGTCATCAAGGTGGAAGTCTCTCTGGACCTTAACAATCAGATCATTAAGGAACAATTACTAGATAATTAGTTGACTTTCTTATTTCAGTTAAAGCAATGATTAATAAATGCTGAAAAATATACATGAAAAAAATCAGACCAAGTGATATCTAAAAAAAGAAATATATATAAACACACGACGCTAAACATTTAAGTGGAGTCTGACTGGAGCAGTAACAGTCAGTCAACCATCTCTGCTCAAACTTGTTTGTGAAAAGTCTGATCTACAGGAACATTATTTCACACAGAAACAGACTTTGTCACATTTGTATTATTACGTTTATTTTCTCAAAGTAAAACGTTTAAAAACAAGTATGAGTTTAAGTTTTTAAAGACTATCTAACTGTATTTTTTTTACACATTTTTTACGGCTAACTTCGTTTTCTTCTTGTCCCCTCAAACTTCTCTTGTGCTAGAAAAAAGTGCAGCCAAACTACCTACAAAAAATGTGTCAGTTTACAGTCAAATGGCTACAAACATGCTAAAACAACAGAGAATAACTACTGCAGTGATTTATAATTAATGTGGAACCACTCTAAAAATCGGCAAAGACAACAAATAAAAGTCTACATTTGGTTTGAATCAAATCTTGAACGGTAGTTTTTTCCTGTTTCTGCCATAATCAGAACCAGCAGCCGAAGCAGACTGATATCTACTTTAACTTCAGAGTTGCTCTGAGACTCTATCGTCTGTAACACGACACTTGTGTTCCGTTATTTCTGAAACGTGTCTGCATGTTTTTCATCGGTATTTGATAAAAAACAGTTTTGTCGTTTCATCTTCGCCAGGGTTATCGGGGAGGGAGCGGAGAATCGTTAACGGGCTTTTCTCGCTAAAAACTGAGGCACATGGACTTTTAAATGTTTTTGTTCGTTTGTTTTTTTCTTTTACAAGTATTCTTCCCTCGCTGAACTTCAGAGAGACAACGAGAATAATTAAAAGTCACATCCCAACAAACTGGGTTCACATCAAAATTGAGTTGACCGTCTGAGGCAGTCGAGCAGTAACAAAGCGAACATTTGAACCATTAAATATGCGGCAGCTCGGCGTCAAGTAACGTTTAGCTCACAAGCTACAACGGCGACACTCACCTTTCTCGCGGGGGCTGCATCCTGATTCATTGGACATAAAAACTGATACAGAGACGAAAGTTTCTGTGGAAAAGTTTGACCAAGTATTTGGACCAAATGCTGACAGAAATAAAGATGTTTGAGTCCGGCTCAGGCGGCCATAATTAGTCCGCTAAAGAGTAAGTAGTGTCCCGTAGAAAACACAGTGGCCCCAGGGAACACAAAACACACGAGTCAAACTACACACCATCAAACAACACACCGTCCGGACATCCTTTCAATATAAAACACACACAAATAGTACTTCCGCACAGAGTCTTCAAAATAAAAGAACGACGAGCCGTCAAAAACTGCTTACAATTGTAAATCGTTTTTAAAGAACAAACGCCAGAATGTAAAGAAAGAAAATCATGATGTTAAACACAAAGATTAATGATAATAGTTGATAAATATTTTGATTTTCTGGTGGCTTCAAAGCCTATTGATGAGGCAATAATCTATAATGTCTGATATTAGTAAACAACACTTTTTTTTATTTCAGTGTCTTTAAATCAACGAGATAAATTAAAGACTTGTTTTAATTTGTCATGCTCAATCATTTAATTTATTACACAGAGACATTAAACTGTAATGACAGCAGCTGATAAATATAACTTGATATACACCAGAAATGAAGAAATCATCATGTGTGAAGAGGTCGGGTTACAATGAGCGTATGATACATATTAATCAGTGGTGACAGCAGAAATAAGAGATAGTAAGCTAAATGTAATCTGTTTCCAGGTTAAGTATTTATGGAGACAATTTATTGATCTGATCAGGACCATGTTGAGACACAGTAATGTCAATATTTGAGTATTTTTGTTGATTATAATGAAATTATCAGAGATATATTCATTAGTGTTTGTAGTGTATTAATGTTAATGGGAGACCTTATTGATCTTCACATTATTAACTCTGATCGCCCTCTTCTGGATATTTCCTGTCCACACACTGAGATCAATAGTGATGATTGATCCTCTATGGATCATCTGTGTGTTTACTTATGTTTGTGTGATTCTCTACTGTGCATTATATGAATTTTAATGTTATGTTGTTCCCGTAGGAGGTCCTGAACTGAAAATGAAGTGTGAAGACCTTCATGATTTTAGGTTTCATATAAATTAACGTTTGTTTTTATATTATGTGTTTACATGCCATTATTTTATATCAATCTATTACCTATTTTATTTTTCATGTCATTTCTCTTTGCTGGGACTTTTCTATTCAAGAGGAGGAGTAAGTAAAGTTTTTCCTGCGCAGGATCGATAACGTTTTCGTGATTCTGTTGAAAACAACAATTGTAATTTTAAAATATATAATTTGCTGACACTTCAGGCTGAGGTTGGACCTTCAGATGACCTGATGATGAGACTCAACAGCCAACCATCTTCCTTCAGCAACTTATTTCTTGTTGCTTTAATGCAGCCATGCTAACAGGTTAGCGCAGTTTGATTCACATCACAATCACCTGCTTCATGTAAGCTGATGTCATATATTACATTATAATCCCTATATTATACTACATTCCTACATTCCTGTACTCCTTATATTATATTGTATTCCTTATATTCCTTGTATTATACCAAATTAATTTTTATCATATTTATATTCCTTATGTTATACCACATTCCTTATATTATATTATTCCTTTTGTATATTCTTTAAATCATATAATATCTATTATATGAGCTGTCAGCTATTTATTAGACAGATAGGGTTAGACAGATAATCTCAAACTGAGATCCAGACATATTTCATCAAACTGGTGTTTGTGTGTGTGTGTGGTCTGGTTGATATTTTAGTCTTTGATGAATTCAGGCCCTGATGTTGGACGTAGAGTAACAGAGGACAGTACCACTTCATGACCAGCTATGGAGGACACAACACGTTTGAATGAAATCTGATAATCACAAAGTCAAATGAAGGGAACAAAGACATCTGTGAGTGTGTGGAATATTAAAATGAGTGACACAGTTCTTTGTGTTCTTTACAGCAGTTTCATTAAATGTATTTGTGACAAACTGCAGCCACATCATAACATGATGACATGAAGTCATTATGAGTATTTACACTTGACCTTTTTACAGTTAGGTTTCTGTCCTCTGATTGCTCCTCTGAGCTCACGTGACAAGCCACTGCCTCTTTCTCAGTGCATCAAGTTTATAGGAAGTTAATCACGCTTCCAGAGCACTTTTCAAAATAAAAAGATTTCTTACCGCCACAGCCAGAAATCAGCAAACACCAGCTGAAACACATGGTGTCCTCTGCTTTAAGAATGTGCAATGTAAAGACAACAGACACACAAACACAATTCACACAGTCAGAGAGTAACTTTATACTTCCATTCCACCACATTTAAAAGGCATTCTACTTTTTGTTCCATTACATCTAGTTTTAATAAATTAGTTACTAGTATATAGATATCTTCACCTGTACTACTGTTGAATTTTTTATAAAACTGTCATTAGCTGTTCACACTGCTACACAAGAGGAACATGTTTCCTCTTACTCCTACATGGTGGATCCCATCACAGTTGTGCTTTATTTTGAAGGTAACTGTCCGGTGTTTCTCTGCGACTCTTTGTTGTTTCACTGACGGAAGCGTCACATTACAGGTGAGGCCTATGGCCGCGTTCCATCTGGAGACGTGTCGCTTTGTTCATGTCGCTGTAATAACTGAGTCGACCAACAATCCACTGCTAGTTAAGGCTACTTAACATCAGTAACGGTAGTTAATGGTAGTTAACGGTAGTTAATTTTCACGTAGTGGTTGTACAGGATGTCTACGTGGCGCAGGCTGCACGTGAAGGTGCGCACAGCTCGAGCTTTATTGACGTCCCGGCGGGAGACTCGACCTCATACATGGACGTTAATTCAAAGCCTGAGTTCAGGCTCAGCTCTCCGAGTGACTTCTTCAAAGGTTGGGACTCAATGCTGACGAGCTTGACATACACAGAAAGAATTATTGAATGACAGCCTAAAGTATTAAAGTGTACGATGAACGGGGTTATGAGCGTTAGGGTATAACGATTGTTTACCATTCGGTCCGCTCATAATGTTTGTAAACAACAAGTTGGTGTTGCAAATGTAAACTTTCACAGTAGTGTTTATAGCTAGTCTACTGGGATAGAGGTCAGCTGTATACATATTTCCTAACATATGAGTTATTATGAGTGCCGAATGGTAGATTTGTTGCTAAAGTTTCAGAAAATATGTGGAGTTGTTGGTGTGTGAATATCTGGCGAACAGTGATGAAGAAGAGTAAAGTCTGTCTTTTTGTGAACGAGATCTGGAAGCCCAGCTGGCAGCTATGAGGCAGAAGGCTGCTGACGCTCTACCGGGGAGCAGCTGGAGCCCACTGGAGCTCAACCCGAACCTCCCGCCGGAGAGAGCCGACATCGTGATTGTGGGAGGCGGAGTGGTGGGCTGGTCCATCGCCTACTGGCTGAAGCAGAAGGAGAGGGTCCGAGGAGAAGTCAAAGTGGTTGTGGTGGAGAAGGACACCACGGTGAGGACCGTATATATATAAAATAAAAAAAAAAGTTTCAGTGAGTTGCTCACGTTCACAGCAGCTCAGTGATGATTATGAAATGTTCATTGGCTCTACACAACTCTGTATTAACCTTGTGTGTGTGTGTGTGTGTGTGTGTGTGTGTGTGTGTGTGCAGTACTCCCAGGCCTCCACAGTGTTATCAGCTGGAGGGATCAGACAGCAGTTCTCTCTACCTGAGAACATTCACCTGTCTCTGGCATCTGCAGACTTCATGAGGAGCATCAATGTACATCCTGCAGAGTCATGTTATGATCGCCTGTGTGTTTCCTGTCTGGACCACCTGGGGCATGCTGTCATTGATTAACTGTGATTGATTACCTGTGTGTCAGGACCACCTGGGCGTGCTCAACGAGGACCCTATCGACCTCCAGTTCAACCAGTCAGGTTACCTTTTCTTGGCCAGTGAGCAGGTGGCTCACATCATGGAGGAGAACTACAGCATCCAGAGGTGTCAGTCATCACTACAGGTGATAATAACTTCCTGTTGAGTTATTGATCAGTCATTGATTCATTGATTGATTGTCCTGCAGGAATGTGGGGGCCAAAGTGCGTCTTCTGTCTCCAACTCAACTGAAAGACAAGTTTCCATGGATCAATACAGACGGCGTGGTGCTCGCTTCATACGGTCAGTGCATATCATAATCAATCAGTACTTTTTCTGTGTAGGAATTTTAACTATTTAACTTATTAACAGTAATTACCTCACAAGTATTGATGTAGAAACAGCAGTAACTGTATAATGTGTCAGGTACAGAGAACGATGGGCTGGTTGGGACTGTTGGACTGCGCTGAATGCTGCGGTTAATGGTTAAATGTATATATTAATTTAAATGTGATATATGAACATCTGTCTAACAACAGTAACTGTTTAATGTCTCAGGTTTGGAGAACGAGGGCTGGTTCGACCCTTGGACTCTTCTGAACGCCTTCAGGAGGAAAGCAGTCTCCATGGGAGTGTTTCAGTGCTGTGGAGAGGTCACAGGTTGGTTCTGACCTCTGACCCCATGATGGAGCTTTCTGTTAAAATGTGACCAATTCACCGGAAAGCTTCACATTTCTCCAACATACACAGTCAACATCAGGTTTTATAAACGTGCGCTTCATGTGTGAGAATCAGTGATCAGTCCTAGTTTATTCTGTCAGTTTGTAGTGGACCAGTTTTATGATATTTACATGTTGGTGGAGGAGTTTGTTTCGCTGAAATTTTCTTTCACATAAAACGGGTGCTTTTTAAATGTGGCTTGATTTAGTTATTAATTCACGTGCTGTTAAAACATCAAACAGGAATCATGTGGCGCAGTTGGTGAAGATGGCCGCATGAGATGAGGCTCTGACTCGGCATTGGTGAATTAATCTTGTAATTATCATCTAAAATTGTTAAACAACTGTGTTTTACACTCAGAAACTCTTATGGTCACATAGGATGCCAAAGCAGCTTATAAGGGGGGACATTGATAAGCATGTGCAGTCTCAGAACACAGATCATGAGGGCGACGGCAACAGTTCAGGGGACCCAGAGGCAGCACATGTCTGTCAGGACATTGCTAACATCTCTGCTACTCTGTAAAAAATATCCGGCGATTAAGCCAGGACCGAGGACACACGCCAAACCACAGTTTTGGTTGAAGGGAAATTGTCTTCACTGATGGTATCAGTGTAGTCTGTATGGTTACAGTGGAGAAGGGGGGTGGAATGGCAAGAGGATACTGATAAAAAAAAATGGAGGTGTCGCTAGAGGCTAACCCTGCTGCCACTGAAGCAGAGACGGAGGATCTCCGCGACAAACTTGAAGATATGGAGAACCGCAACAGACGGAATACTCTACAATTCGTGGGCATCCCAGAAGGTAAAGAAAGCAGAGACATGATGGTGTTTATGCAGAAACTACTGATGTTGGTCCTCGACTGGGATGAATCTGTGCAGCCACCAGAGATCGAAGTGCTTTGATGAGCTGAAGATATATTCAGGAGATTCCAGTTTAAGGTTAGGGTTAGGGTTCTGAGGGTTCTATCTGAAGGAGGTAACAAAATTGAAGGAGCGGGGTCCAAGGACACAGCCCTGGGCAAAACCGCTGGAGACTGGAGCAGGAGCTCGATCTTAGGCTCTTGAGGTGGACAAATTGTGTGCGACTGGTGAGATAGAATTTCAGCCAAGCCAGAGAGATGTCAGAGATTCCAATGGAGGCCAGCCTGCCCAGCAGGATGACATGTGAGACAGTGTTGAAGGCTGCTCAGAGGGCGAGGTAATGACCTCTCTAGTACATAAAGATCAAGTGGGTTTCATGCATAAATGCAGTTCAGGAGACAACATTAGATGGTTTTTTAATATTATATGGGCAGTCTCAAATTCCAATTCGCCAATTGCTTCTGTTTCACTTGATGCTGAAAAAGTGTTTAATGGGGGGAGAGGGGACTTTTGTTTAGGACTTGAGAAATGTTTGGTTTGGGAGGAGCTTTTATTAAGTCGGTACATCTATTATATAATTGCCCAGAAGCAGCAGTACAAACTAATAGATACACTAATTCATATTTTGAATTGGGGAGAGGTAGACGTCAAGGATCACTACTTAGCACTCTGCTCTTCTGTTTGCTGCCTGAACCCCTGGCAGCTGAAGTTAGCTATAATGATGGGAGTGACGTATAATGGCTCCATCCACAAATTATTGATCTTTGCAAACGATATTCTTTTACTGGTTTCGGACCCTGCAGTATCAATACCCTCATTGTTGTACACAATTAACACAAACACACAGACACACATATTGATAGATATTGATATAAAGGTTATATAAAGGTCAACTGGGATACATTCAAGGCTTTACTTTTGACAAAGTATTGTCTAAATACACTCTTCCAAGCGGGCAGATTCAAATGGACCAAGCAGGGATTATAATACCTTGGTATCCTTTTTCCCCCTGAATTGGATGATATTATTAAAGTGAACTTTGACCTCTTAACACAGAGTCTAGGTATTGATGCAAAACGTTGGTTGTCACTGTATTTATACCTATGGGGAAAAGTTAACGTCGTCAAAATGAACTGCATCCCCAGGATTAATTAATAACGTCACTGTCTTCCATTACAAATCCCAGACAGCTGCTTTGAACAATTCGATAGTATATTTAAAGATTTCTGGTGCGATAGAAAGCGACCATGTATGAATATGAGGAAATCACAAAGGCCAGTCAACAGCATCAATTTGGCTAGTCCATTTGGTATATTATTATGCATTTACTTTCAGGCATTTGGTGCACTGGGCTTTACCTCCAGAGAGAGCAGTCTGTATCTGCCCCTCTCCCTCTGACTCACTGCTTGACCCGATCAGTGTCCAGGGACCGGAGAGTGAGGCTTATTCAATTTAAAATTCTACACCAATTTTATTAGACCCCAAGTAGGCTCTTCAGATTTGGCTTAAAAGACTCAGCTACTTGTTGGTAGTGTGGTATGGATGAAGGGTACACTGGTACATGATCTATGGTCATGTGCTAAGATTAATCAACATTGGATAAAGATTAACAGTTACATTGTTAGTGTCATAAAAAGGATTTTTTGTTGGTAAAGTATTGTTTGCTTTTCCCCAAACACCGGAATATTGGACACAGACTGCTGTCATGATTGGATGACAGATTATCCTCAGGAACTGGAAGAAGTCTGGGGAACCTCCTTTTCAGGACTGGGTGACTGAACTAGGCAAAGTAGCTGCATATGACAGAATGTCATACAGGATGCAGGACAGAACTGGGCCTGTACCTCGACACTGTAGCAGTGACAGTGTAAAGAGCAAGTGGAGGCTCATTGTCTGTAATGGACGGGCGTGAGATATGATGGACGTTGTTTGTTGGGTTTTTTGTTTCCTTATTCCTTTTAGCTTACTTACAGGATTGTGTTTATTATGACCTGTCATGTCTGAGTTGCTGGCACCAGTATTCTGCATACAATCACCTGATTATCAAAATAGATTAATAAAATGAGCTGAGAAAACATCTGCAACAACTTAAAACAATTTCCAAGTCTGGTTTCTTAAGTTAATTTATTTGGTTTCATGCTGTCCTGCCAGAGTTTTTAGGCATAAAACACAAACAGGTCTCCCTCATTGCTCTTCCCTCCTACCGTGGTTATGGTTAATCCAAGGGTTATGTAGGCATCATCATATTACTAGGTTTATGCCGGTTACGTCATGTGTTTTCTTTTCCTCTGACGCCTCCCCCTTTTTTCTTTTTACCCCTGTCAGAAGCCCCTATTAGATAGAAAAGGTGGAACATTTGCTCCGAGGTAAAGGCGGCAATGTGCCGGCCTGTCTTTCTAAAACGGAGGCGTAATATTCCTCCTTTTCCAAAAGCCTCTGAGGCAGGCGTAAACATGTGACGTGACGTGAAGCTCGAAGTTGGGCTGTGAACAGTGACAACGAATATGTCTTCAAAATAAGAGCTTTACATTGCACCCCATTGGAGTTTAGAACTGGGTTCTTAGTGAGGGGCTTTTAATTTGAAAGTAGCGACCGCTCGTAGCTTGCTGCTACAATAACAAGCGGACACGATCAAACAGCTACAGAGACCGAGGAGACGCTGCATCTCCTGGACCTCTGCAGCTGTCCAGTTCATGTTAATGTCTGCGGATGAAGTGATGGACTGACTTCTGTGATCAGATGTTTCCTGGTTTTAAAACTCCCCGGCTGTAGGTCGCACAACAGTGCAGGTCACCTACACCTCCACCCATTTCACATCTCAGACATAGATGTGCAGGCAATTGCACATCTATGTCTCGGATTTACATAGTTATGGAGGCGGAGCAAAGTGTTCCCTCCGAGGCGTCAAATTGGCGGACCAAAACAGACCCCCAATTTACCGCCTTCTGTCTAAATCCTCGGGGTAGCCGCAAAAACGACGGCCAATTGGCGGCTTAATGCCCAGTAAAAAAAAACGGCTAGAAACTTCTCCACAGTTCCTCCTCCGCCAGCTCTGAACACCGGTGTTCGTGTTTACTTCTTCTGCTCTACTGGTAGTTTGAGCACTGCTGCCACCTAGTGGCCGGAGCCTTTTTTTTTTTTAAAAAATCGTTCAAGCATCAACACTGAAACTCCTGCCCTGCCTCCCGCACCCCACTATTTGAGAAGTACTGGGTTAGGGTTAGGGTTTTAAATGTATAAGTGGGTTGACCCCTCTTGGATAAAGGTGGGGCAGTTGGGGGTGTGTTTTGTTGTTGTTGTTGACAACTTGTCTTATATTATGTCATGTGGCTGATCTGAATATTATAAAAATTGCAAATCATAAAAACACAATCAATCAGGTTTACACAGAAGACTGAACACACTCTGCTACCATGGAGTGTGGATATCGATCAGCTTTGAATGTGAGAATATGTATTATTGATCAGTTGTGAATGTGTAAATAAATATCGCTTATTGATCACCTCTGATTATCTGGTATCTGTATGTCTCCACAGATTTCAAACACTTGACTAACATGGTGATGACAGCTGATGGTGAACATCTTCCTCTCAGGAGAATACAATCTGTCAAAGTAAGTAAAGTAACTGAGTACATTTACTCTTAATACTGTACTGAAGTATTTCCCTTAAATGCTGCTTTTTATTTTTACTTCACTACATGTCAGAAGTAAGTATTTCTGCTTCACTAAAAGTGTCAGAGTTACACAAAAATCTGAATATGAAACAGACAGGGTGATGATTTTATTATATTTTAGTTTATGTCTGTTTATCGTGTTTGTGTGTCAGGTCATTACAGTTCTTTGTCTGGATTGATCGTTTGTTTTCATTTGTGTTAACATAGATAATAGTAATTATTTATAAGCAGGTCACTGAATAGAATCATAAATGTTATGTTAATCAAATCAGCTCGACATCAGCTGACAGTTAATCCCGTCATACACAGTAGTAAACATGTCATTCTCAGTAAGTGTGTATTCACCTGTTAGTACTTCTTTGTGTTTTTACTAGAGAAGGGTTTGAATTCAAGACTTTAACTTGAGTATTTTCACCCTCTAGTATTAGAAGTTGTACTTCAGTAAAGTGTACAATTGGATTTGTATTGATGTTGTATTGTTGTATATTGATGTATTGATCAGGTACAGATGCCTAACAGTCTGGAGTATCAGCCCGTTGAGTGTGCGATTGTGGTGAATGCCGCCGGAGCATTTTCTGGTAAACTAGCGGACATGTTGGGAATCGGCTTCGGTCCCAAGAACACCATCGCTGGAATACCACTTCCTGTAGAGCCTCGAAAAAGGTCATCCATAAACTGAAGGAGATTTGTTTTTCTCTTTGCTGCAGCGCCTCCTTCAGGTCACTTCATGAACATTCTGACAGCTAACAGTGTCAACTGCTTTAATTTGAAACATACTGGTTAAACTGGGCTGTGAGTGGTTTCAACTGGTCTCCCAGCGAGGACAGAACACAGTCAGACTCACACTGAAGGTCTGATGATACAGGCACAGATCAGAGGGATTATCAATAAACAAGACTCTGGATTGGTTCTGATGTTGGGTTCGACTGAAGCACAATTATATTCGAGCATCACTGACATGGAAATGACCCTACCTGTGTGTGTACAGTGTGTTATACTAATTTATGTCATGTTTCAGGTATGTGTATGTAGTCCACTGTCCTGACGGTCCAGGTCTGGATACGCCCTTCCTTATTGATTACTCTGGAGTTTACTTCAGACGGGAAGGGTTAGGAGGAAACTTCATCACGGGGACTTCACCAGAGGAGGTCTGACACACTCTGAGGCTGCTTCATCAATATTTCAATCAATCACAATCAAGGGTTTATAGAGTTTTATCAATATTTCTATCAATTAATATAAAATGTTGATGCTTCTCTTCTCCGTGGGTTGGTTCAGTCAGAGGAGCCCAACACCAGGAACCTGGACGTGGACCATCAGTTCTTTGAGGACAAAGTTTGGCCCAGTTTGGCTCATCGAGTTCCAGCCTTTGAGAAACTGAAGGTACACATGTGATATATTGATCTATGATTGATCAGTAGCAAGGTTTTCTTTGGTTCTCTGACTGGTAATTATTTAACACATGTTGGTCCTCTTCATTAATAAAGCAGAGTGTCAGGACCATGAGCAGAACCACACAGCTGACGGTGTTGAGATGAAAGTTGTAGTTGAATAGCTTCACCACTAGATGACACGGAGTCCCACACATTGGACTTTCAGGGAGAACGAGTCTTAGTCTTAGTTTGAATAAATAATTATAATCAGACTGATGTTGATATCCTGTCTGCCTCTCTCAGGTGACGAGTGCCTGGGCTGGTTACTATGACTACAACACATTTGATCAGAATGGAATCATCGGTATCCACCCTCTGATCAATAACATGTACTTTGCGACTGGGTTCAGTGGTCACGGCCTGCAGCACTCCCCTGCTGTGGGTCGAGCAGTTGCAGAACTCATTCTGGATGGGAACTTTCAAACTCTGGACCTGAGCGGACTCGGCTTCAGACGCATCCTGACACAGGAACCCATGATGGAGAGGAACATCGTGTAGAACAAAACAATGTGTAACATCAAGAACATCATATGTAGAACGACTCCTCAAAGGCCAGACCAACTGGTCCACATCTAGGCTGACCAGCTGCTCGGTCCTGACCAGAAGTCCATGATGGAGAGGAATAATGTCCAGAGGAAGCAGAATCTGGACTTGTCTGATTCAGACTTTTGCCACATTATCACAACTCTTATTTTTCAGCTGATTGTTTGTAAAAAAAAAAAAAAAAAATTGTATTGATGTGAAAAAATGTCACCAGTTACTACCTCACAATGGTACTTAAGTACAGTACTTTGATAAATGTGAATGACCTTTGATCGACGTGTGAACAACGTTTGATCGACATTTTAGAATCAGATTGGAAATTCCTTTATCAGTCCCGCAAACGGGGAAATTGGTGTGTCACAGCGGCCAAAAGACAGTACAATATAATAAACAATAATTGTAAAAACAATAGAATAAAAAGGTAAGAAGAGCCACAGCAGAAATAGAAAGTAAACGGTATATACATAATATGTACAAATATAAAACTGTAATTATAAACAGTGGCAGTGTATTGTTAAAAAATATGAGTATAAAAATTTGAAAATGACAAATTAGTGAAGTGTGGAGTATTTATTGCATAGTGAGGTCCACTGGAGCAGTGCTGGTTCTACAGTCTGACAGCAGCAGGAAGGAACTGTGGTACCGCTCCCTCACACACTTGGGCCTGCGGTACCTGTCCAACCTCTTGCACCGGGTCCAGAGGATCCCAGGATGGATCTGGTCTCTATAAGTTTATCCAGTCTCCTCCTGCTTGCTGCTGAGATGCGGCTGCTCCAGCAGACAACTCCATAGATTGATGTGTGAACAAGATTTCTGTATTCTATGTTCTGAATATTCTGTTTCTCATTGAATCATTTTACATTTTATTACATTTTTCTTCTTCTGTTCTTCTACAAATTCTTTATCTAGTTAAAAATGTGTATGATAATGTGACACAGTCTTTTATCATTTACTTTGTATGAGTATATATTTCTGTTTCATATTGATCAGTTCCAATACAGTTGTATCAATAATCAATAATCAACACTAATATTCAACACTTTGTAGTTGTGTCGTCAGTTATTGGTCAGAGATCCGATTCAGTTTGTTGTCATTTAACTTTGAGACAGTTGTGAATACAAGTACACGTTCAAAACTGTTTATTTCACTGCTTTCCATTAATTATATTTCTGAATTTACTTATTTATTAATTTATCTATTTATGTGATATTTCTGATGAATCGAACTGTCATTTTCCTGTGTAGGGCAGAAGAGTATCAGTGACCACTGAACCCTGTTAACACTGCTGTTCGTTCAGAGTCATATACAGCGTTGAGATCATATTGAATACAGCACAGAAAACAAGCTGAGGAGGGTTAGGGTTGGATGACTTTTACATTTAACATTAAATTCAGAGGTTTTTAAATGACAATATGAGCTCAGTTTGGTATCTGGATAATTCACCTTGTTACATTATTTCAGTTGGATCGGATGTTGTAAAGAAACTGAGTAGCAGATGGAGCCATTTGTGTTTTTTCAATATTTTTAGGTGATGTTTCTCATTTCATTTGGAATGAGACAGGAGCAATCTATTAAGTGAGGAAGACATTAAAATGTTTTAACTGTAAATGAGAATGACATCTGTAACTGAACCATCATAAATAATCATCACAGTAAAAATACTCAAATATATCATGTTCTTAATAAAAGCAGCTGATGTACCAATTAAAGGTTAATATTGTGATTATTGAGCTGCATGAATATCAAATGACGTCTGTTGGTCTGTAGAGGTCACGTACAACGTTTACTAAATATCACCTTTGACTAGTTACTCTGTCATGCTTGATCTTTTTACTCATCTCATGTTTTATGAATATTAATTTGTTAATACATTATCTTTGTAATTAGTTCATTAAAGCTTTTTTTTTCTTTCAGTCAAGTTTTTCTATAAAAGTTTAATTTCAAAGCTGCAGACGGGTAAATCAGAACTGAGCTTGAGTACTCTGAACTGTACTCCAGTAATCTGAGCTGTAATCCAGTACTCTGAACCGTAAACAGCTTTTACGCATTCTGTGAGGAGAGTTAAATATTTAATCTTGTCTAGATTCTTTTTGTGTAAAAACGGTTCATGCTGAGCGGTTATTAGCCTGTTTGGGCGGACTCAGCTGTGGTGAATAGGCTCGATGCCGAACCTGCATGAGTTAAATCTAGTACATATGGCCTGGTCACCACAGCCGAATGAAGACTGTCGAACAAAGATGTAGGGAGTCTCTCTGCAGGAGTCCATCAAGGGAGTCCAATTAACTCACTGTCCACCACCCATTACAGCCATGACTCCTACCCAATCAGTCAGGACTTCAAACCGCAGAAGACTTCACCAGAGAACCATTTCTTGAGGATGTAACCCAGACAATCGCTATTACCGACATTAACCTTTAGGGCATTGAGCAGATGCTTTTGTCCAAAGCATGCCAATACTCCAAAACATGAAAACAAGAAATGACAGAACGGAGTGTGTAGAGAACCAATGTGCACACAGTATTCCGACCCTCCAACACACCGCGCTGATTCGTTAGCACACCGCCAATCAGAGAATCCAATGGCTCAGACGTCCGACAGCCAACCTCCTCAGATTTCACATGCTGAATCGGAGCAGACAACGTCCAACCGGCTCTGAAAGCTTTCAACGCAGCTGAACACACCAAACAGATTTGTTCCCGAAGTCTGAATCTCTCCAATTGCTTCAGATGTCTAACAGTTGGGCCGGTGTGTTCCTGCCTTAACCTATTGCATTGAATCCAGAATGCTGCAGCGCATTTTCAGTACAACCAAATTCCTCCATGTGACCGCCTCCTCCATGACCTCCACTGGCTGCCTGTTGTGAGCTGCATCCAATTCAAGATGATGGTGCTGGTCTTTAAGGTCGTCAACAGAACTGCACCCGTCTACCTCCAAACCCAGGTCAGATCACACACCCCAGCAAGAGAACTTCGCTCATATACATCAGCAGGCCAGCTGGTAACTCCATTGCTGAGAGCAAACAAAGGTCACTCAGAGAAGTCACGACTCTTCTCTGTTCTGGAGCCTCAGTGGTGGAACGCACTCCCGACCAATGTCAGGACAGCAGAGTCACTCTCTGTCTTCAGCAGGAGACTCAAGACTCACTTGTTCAGACTTCATCTTGACTCTATACTGACTCTGAACTGTACTTGAGTGCTCTGACCTGTAACCGAACTGTAATCGAGTACTCTGAACTGTAATCAGGTTCTCTGAACTGTCCTCTAGTAGTTGAGTAAATGTTCTTTTAACTCTGAGTAACTTGAGGTTTATTTGGGATTAGTTTTATGAACTTTTCTGATGGTGTTAACATTTGTGAAGCAGCTTCATCCACATGTCGACTTCCTGCTGCACACGATGAACCTTCAGTCAGAACCACATCAACTGTTTACACACGCTGTTCTTCGTGTCTGAAGTAATGTGAAAGTAGAAGTTTGGTGTTAAATATTCAGATCACTCTAATAATGACCCAAATATATTTCAGTCAAACAGGTTCAAGTCCTGGCCTGTGTCATCCCTGCTCTCATCCTTTTTCCTGTCTTCTCTTAACCTGTCCTATCAATAAAGAGATACAAAGGCCAAAAAAGTGAAGTGAGTGTTGGTGTTAAGCTAGATATTCTTTCTGTTGAAATAAGTCTTAAATCCACTCATACTCCTGGAATGTTACAACATTATCAGCGAAGCTAAGCTAAGATGCTGTTGGCAACAGCTACATATTTACAGACATGGGAGTTGTTCTGATTTTCTCATCTAAATAAAATACTCTCCGAGAGTGAACAAACAGACACAACTTCTACACTCAGAGAAAAAATAAATGAGCTTATTTCACGACATTAAAGAAGACACAATGATAATTTTCAGGTTCATATTTTGATTTGGGGTTAAAACAGCTTCACACGTGCCTGACTCTTTAAGCCCCTCTCCTCTGATTGGTCTCTCTCTCTCTCTCTCTCTCTCTCTCTCTCTCTCTCTTGCTCTCTCTCTCTCTCTCTCTCTCTCGCTCTCTCTCTCTCTCTCTCACACACACACACACACACACACACACACACACAGAGTCCAGCACCAATACAAACAAATTGGGGGGAGCTACATTAGCATAATGCTACATGCTAACACCTTAGTGATAAACTAAGGATCAGTTCTCTTTAGTGAGTTTGCGGCTCTAAACTGACTGTTGTGTTGTTGTGTGTTTACAGGTGCACCTGCACACCTGGCTGTGTTACTGCAGGTACTTACTGTAATTTAGTTACTGACAGTGGTCCTGTGCAGCTTGGAGACAGATAGTTATTTTAAGTTACAGTTACTCTGTTACTTGAGACATTTTGTCCCTGCAGCTCGCCATTCTGATGCTAATGTGAGGCAGCCTGCAGGTCGGAGGGGGAGGGGGACCAGAAGTCTTTGTGAGGCCTCGCCTCAAATCCAAAATTTCTCCGGCTGAAAACAAAAACAGCATGCAGCAGCGGCCTCCACCACTACAGCCTCCGTCACCACAGCCGCCACCACGGCCACTTCAATATCCACCTTCTGCTGCACAAAGGACCTGAACATTTCCATGGTCACAGTTCAGACTGTACCATCATGAGTCCAGTCCTGCTGCAGGGATGAAGGGATGGAGCTCTGCCTCCTCCGCCTCTATGAAGCCAGTGTACATGGTGGCATGTGGCTGGGATTAAGAAATTTCACTGTGGATTAAAATCTTTCCTCCATGGTCCCTCGCTCACAGGAGAAAAGAGTCTGAAGAGAAAACTCTGGGCCGATGGTCTCACTGAGCAGGTAGGTCCAGACTTTATTTATACACAGCTGATGATTGATGGAGTGTGTGGAGCAGTTTAAACATGTCTTCAGACGTCTGTTCAGGTCTTCAACGGTTTTTACTGGCAGGAAACTTCTCAGTTCTTCTCAAACTGAGTTCAATAAGACAATGAGAGCAAAGTGCAAACAAGTGACGACAACAGAGAGAAACAGGTTTAATACCTGTGGAACAGCAGCAGGTTGAGTTTGAGTCATCAGATCATCAGACTTAACAACAACTATCATAATAACACTCATTTTATTTTATTGTATTCTTCATGTTTGATTAATTTTTTAAAGTTTATTTCTTTTATTAAACAGCTGTTTGAAGTGAGATCAGCAGCACTTATATAAGACTCACAGTGAGCACGTGCTGCAGCACACTGAACAGCACTGACTGGTACCAGCACTCACACATATTACTATTACTATAATGACTATTATTATTGTTTTCATTATTATTATTATTATTATTATTATTATTATTATTATTATTATTATTATTATTATTACATATCATTAAACTAAAATCACCAGCTGCATAAAAGAACCTGATATTTTTCATCACATCCATGAATCTTTGTAAAAACATCTTTCTTTCTCATGATGGTAAAGACAGAGAGAGAATTCCTGGATCTGTCTCATCATCTGGATAAGCACTAGAAGTTAATGAGGTCTATTCTGGACTGCGATCGTCCTCAAACCATATTCGTTGGAGATCTGTTTACTAGTTTTTGTGTAATCCTGCTGACAATGTAACAAACAACAGAAGACAGAACTGCCTCATTTCAGAAATCAGATGTGTACTGGACTGGAAGTCGTCACACTTAACACAGCAAACATTACATTGTATGTGTGTGCATGTTAAGATGAATCATTCAATAATAACTGAAGGTGTACATATTGATTTGTCTCAGGCGAAACCAGCTGTTTCAGCTCTTTCAGTGTGATTTCATGAAATCTGATGACTTCCTGTTGTGAACTACATCAACACTAACGGCTCTTTGGTTGTGTCCAGCTCCAGGATGTTCCAGCTGCTCCAGGGCCACCTCCAGCCAGCTGCTCACCGGACACTTAAATCTCGTCTGGTCACTAAAGATGGCCGCTGCAACATTGAGTTTGGGAACATCGAGTACAGTAATCACTTTGCGTACCTGCTGGACTTCTGGACCACCTTTGTGGAGATCCGCTGGCGCTTCGTCCTGCTCCTGTTTGTGGCGTCGTTCGCCGGCAGCTGGTTCATCTTCAGCCTGCTGTGGTACTGGATTGCCAAAAGCAACGGAGACCTGACGGGACAGAACCGCACGGACGGACACGTCCAGTGTGTCGACAACGTAAATGGCCTCACTACGGCCTTCCTCTACTCTCTGGAGACCCAGACCACCATCGGGTACGGAGGCCGGGCTCTGACCGGACACTGTGCCGGCACTGTGGCTCTGATCATCGTCCAGTCTCTGATAGGTGTCTTCATCAACTGCTTCATGTGTGGCGTCATCCTGGCCAAGATCTCCTTACCAAAAAAACGAGCAAAGACGGTGACCTTCAGCGACACTGCTGTTATCTGCTTAAAGAAAGGAAGTCTATGTCTTCTCATTAGAGTCGCCAACCTTCGAAAGACCTTACTAATCGGCAGCCAGATCTATGGCAAGCTGCTGAGGACAACCACCACAGCAGACGGAGAGACCATCATCCTGGACCAGGTGGACATTGACTTCACGGTCGACGCCGGCAAAGATAACTTGTTCTTCGTTTGTCCTCTGACTCTCTACCATGTGATCAACACATCCAGTCCGTTCTATGAGCTGTCAGCCGACTCTCTGCCACAGCAGGACTTCGAGCTGGTTGTCTTTTTGGACGGGATGGCCGAGTCCACAAGTTCTGCCTGTCAGGTCCGAACCTCCTACGTCCCTCAGGAGATCAAGTGGGGATACAGCTTCCTGCCCATCATCTCGCGCACCAAGATGGGGAAGTACCATGTGGATTTCTCAAACTTTTCAAAAAGTGTTCGGGTCACCACGCCACACTGCGTCCACTGCTTTGAGACGGACTCGGACCACAGGAAACACAACAACCAGGAGAAGGGGGGCATCGACAACCTGGGCTTCCAGGTGATCGACATCCACGACTCTGTGGACGTCACAAAAATGTGAGCGGTTAAAGAAACTCGATCTCAGAGTGAAAGTAAAGGGTGACAATTGACTCAGGGTCAAAGTGTTCATCACTTCCTGCTTCACTGCTAGATGAAGAATGTTTCACCTCCAAAGGCAGAAACATTAAAGTTATTAAACTGAGTGGATAAAATTCAGACATGAGACATGAGCTCTTGATCAGCAGCTCGTTACATTCAGAGCACCTTCAGGACTGGATGTGTGTCAGAGGGACAAAGAGGGGCTGAAGTGTAGAAGTGAAAGGAGTCGTACTGTGGAGGCACAGTGGGGACTCCATGAGGAGATTAAAGCCTGAGCCGTTTCTAATGAAAACTAGAAGAGGTGAAGCAGTTTCCTCTTTATTTTACTAAAACACTAACTGTGAGCTTGTCATGTTTTTTGTGTCTATTAGGAAACTGTGAACATTTTTAATTCATGATTTTATTTGTGAGCAGTCGGCAGTTTGTTGATCAGACTGAAACTTGTTCTCAGGGAAAATAACATTTGTAGTTTTAATAAAATGTTTTACACAAGTCGTTGATTCATTGTTCGATCTTTACTTGTTTGTATGTTCTTAAAATTTAATACAAGAATCAGCATCATTGGTATAAATGTGAGGTAGTTTGTACAGTCACTACACTGCTGGATGACGTATGCAGCAACAATCGGGACAAACAATGAGACGAACATCAGCTTCGTTCATTCTTCAACAGACACTTCCTCTGCTTCCATGAACCTGCCGAGCACAGACATGAGGACGCATCACAGACAAAACTGTCAACTGTCAAGGTTCAGAGATGGTACGGTCCAGTGTCACAAACAAACTGACCACAAACAAACACAACAAACAAATTGAAGAGGTAACAGGACATAGGTGAGACGACATGGTGAAGTGATTCTATTGGCTGAGGGGCTGTCAGGTGGGCGTGGTCAGGTCTGAAACAGCAGCAGAATTAAATCATGAAGCAACAAAATAAACCAAAATGACTCAGAAATCTGACAGAGATGTCATTTTCCTCTGGCCCTCTTTCTCAACCACATATTCCTCTACATTTTTATTATTATTGATTATTATTTATCTTTCAACAGAAGATACATTAGTCACCTAGTTAATTAATTACTTAGTTAGACTTAGATAAGAGGTGATACTGATCAGATTGATCGATCAGATATTACATATTTGAATCCTCCATAGTGAGAGTCAGCAGTTTTTTGTTTACATTCAGCTCCTATAGAGACTCTGTTGTTCATCAGCTAAGAGGGTTAAACAAGCTCTAAGAGATTTCACACACGCACACACATTCACACACACTCACACACACACACATACACACACACACACACACACACACACACACACACACACACACACACTATGGTACATTGTGACATGTTAGCATGAATTCAGCAGCGTCTGATAAATGCCAGATGTAAATGTAGCTGAGCAGAGAGCTAACTATTAGCTGTTAGCTGATACTGTCTGTATGTATGTATGTACATATAAGATGATCAATGTTTATAGTTTAAACCAACCAAACATCACATTAAGGAATCAGCTATAGGTTTGATTAATTATAGATTTGATTAATTATAGATTTGATATTGCCAGATTTGATAATGACTTATTGTTTTGTTTACTTTGATTGATTTCACCTTCTCAGATGTGAATATTTTCTGGTCTTTTATGATTTTAAACTCAATATTTTGGAGTTCTGAAACAAAAGCAGAAGTTTGAGAAGTTGACCTGATGGTTTTATATTTCTGATATTTTAAACACCAAATTATTGATCAATGAATCCAGAAAATAATGGAAAGATTAACTGATGGTGAATGATTGTTGTTGCAGTCCAAACTAGTCTAAACAATAATATGTATAAAAACTCTGGAGGGTATTTTTACTTTTAATACTTAAGTACTTATAAGTACATTTTGTTAAAATTATACTTGTTCTTGAGAGTTTGAATGCAGAACTACTGATAGAGTATTTGTACATTGTTGCATTTGTACCTTTCAGTGGTAGAAAGTAACTGAATACATTTACTCAAGTAATGTTCATGTGTACATTTTTGAGGAACCTTACTTTACCCCTTTTCATAATACTTATACTTCTACAACTGTAGTTTCTACTCCATTACATGTATATGTTTACTTTTAGTTTCTAGTTACTTCGTTGATTGTGATCATTAACAGAGGATATAAATCGCCTAATTAAACATGTTATTGCAGATTTAGCTCTGCAGCAGAATGAACACATAAATAATCATTAATATAAAATACATTACTGTGAAAAGAGCCATCTGGTCCAATAAGTACTTTAATCTAAGTACTTTGAGTTTATATTGATGATACTTATGTGTGCAGTGTTAAAATAGTCAGTGACGTCTCGTCTGTTCTCCTGATAATAGCTGTGACCACAAGAGGGCGCCAGAGAGCTCCTGTCATCATTGACATACAAATATTATTATATATTATCAACAATTAATGCAGCAGAGATAAACCATCTCTGTGTTCAGACTGTCCCAGATCTGCCAGCAAACAGTCTTTAATATGCTCACTGATGTCTGAAGAGTGTCAAACTTTTCCCATGATGCACTGCAGTTAGACAACACCTGGTAATCATGCTGGACTGTGTTAAAGTAGCAGAGAGTCTCAGTGAGTCAGCGACACGAAGAAGAGTCTGATTCACAGACCAGAGTCAACTGAACATCTGCATAACAACACACACACACACACACACACACACACACACACACACACACACACACACACACACACACACACGCACACACTCAATCATCGTCTCCTTCAGTGGAACTAACAATACCACACAGTGTGTATTACATGTACAACATGTACCCGTGGTACCTGTGGTATGGAACAGTACATTGAAGACGAAGTAAAAGTGAAGATGTTTGTGACTGAGAGGAAACGTCATGTTAACACAGTCAGACTGAATCAACAACCGTTCTCCATCAGGTGGAGCTGCTGAACACCTGGGCAGCTTTTAATCAACCACTCAAATCTTGATTAATTAATAACCGAAGCTAATGGAGCTAGTTTTAATTAGGACCTACTTCTGCTCTGTAATTACTGCTGTGCTTTCAAAAAGAGCCCTAATTTCCCTACACACACACACACACACACACACACACACACACACACACACACACACACACATTTAAAATGATTTTGAGTATCAATAATGATCTTATCAATCATCAGTCTTGATTCCAAAAAATGGACCTGAAATCAGTACATTATAAGTTTTTATTAAAGGACAGATGATGTTTCCATGGTAATGCTCACCTCCCTGTCACTTGATGATGTCATCATTGTGTGCTGTGACCTTCAGTCTGACACTTGCTGCCATTAAGATAAGGGCTTCAAGTGTTTCATCATGAAACCCTTCATGTTTCTGTTAACCTGCAGCAGCGTGGCGAGCTGATGACACTGCTTCAGGCTCCACAGCATAAATATATAGAATATATTCAATGTAAATGTATTCAGATCATGGAGCTCAGCAGCACAAAGACTCAAAGAATCACCTGAAGAGACAAAATGTGTTGAAGATGAGAGATGAGACGCTTCCTGCACATTAAATATTCTGTTGTGTTACATACTGTTGTCTCTTCCTCACAGTCTTTGTTTGGTCTGAACCAGACTGGAAGCTCCTCTTTCTCATGAAAATCACTGAGTACAAAGAACTGAAGCATTTTGCTATAATCCAGAACAGTTTGTTTATGAAGCTGCTGCAGTTCAGAGACTTGTCTGTGTTATCGGGTCAGAGGTTCTGTTCATGTTCCCATCTTTCATCTGTGCTTTTATTCTGACAGTCACATACAGTTCATACAGTAATGAGCTGATGGGTATTTTTAGCTCATCTTCAGTCAGCACAGTGCTGATCGGCTCCGACATCATCATCATCATCATCATCTAAAGGAACGCCTGCAACCTCCAGTCAACACTGCGTTCAGATCACGTGACGTGTTTCAGCCTCAGATATTTGAAACAAATAGAAACAATTTTCTTTTCCGGATCGTCAACTAACAGAAGCTCAGGAACAACTTTTTATGAATCCGGGTGTCTGATGGAGTTTTGGTAGTTTCGGATTCAACAGACAGAATGAAAAACAACACAGGAACATCTGATGTGATTCATTGTCAGAGTGTGTCTGTTCACACACCTGTAACAGGATCCACCTGTCCTGTAGTTGGACCCTCCTCCCCCGCTGTCCTGCACTCACACTGCTCCGGTGGCAGCCGGGCCTGAGCGCCGTTAGCTCTTCTACTTCTGTCTTCATTTTGTAGTGCGGTCGCAGCACAACACATAACAACATAGACAATGTGACTTTACTGACTTGTTTTGTGTGGTTTTCATCACACACGGCCTCTCACACTCCCGGATTTCTTGATTATGCAAGACGTGTAATAAGCTACACTATATGTACTTGTGCTCCTGCACGAGCACCTGCACCGTGCCACAGCACAGTGCCAGGGCCGAGGAAGTGTACGGTGCTTCTGCACAGTACCGAGTGCTCACACTAGTCAGACAAACTGGACTTTGGGGGTCAAACGTGCCTGGGCAAAGTGTGAGTCCAATCTGACCTCTCAGATCATCAAAGAGGAAACCAAAACTGAAGACATAAAATCTGATACTTTTTTTACTGAGAGATTTTGGATATGCTGCCACTTGATTCACAGATCAACAGACCAACTCTAACCCACTCTCCACAGATCTCAGCAGTTTGTCTTCAGAAATTAAGAAGATGCTCCAGGTTGTAATAAATTACAGAAATACCCTTCTACACGCTTATATTTCAGAATATTTCCAGGAAATGATGCAGGTTAAATTAGACATTTTTCTTTATGTAACTGGGCACTGGCCTGAAAAAGATTTTTTCATGTAGTAAACATGCATTTAAATGGTGACTGATGAGCAGAAGCATCAGGAACGACCTCCCAGAGGAGGAACAATGAGGAAGAGCAGAGAGGAACAAGTCTCAATCGTCTTAAAGCTCCTTCTATTGAAATGAATAAGCTCCTCTCCTTGGTGGCTCACACAGATTAAACTCTCTGCAGCTCAGAAATACAAAACAGTGACTGCTCCTCATTTAACACGGTAAACAGCAGGCTTTGAAGTCAGCCATTTAAAACAGGATTTACATGAATAAATAAATGTGTGGCGCTCCACATGAAGGCAGACGGCTTTAAGGGATCAGACATGACACTGCAGATGATCCTGACAGGTTATTAATAAACACTATCTGCTCTGGTTCTGTTCTATCTGCAGTGATCCAGTATGAAGATAAGAAACAATCAGAGTTCATATGAAACTGTTTTATTAATGCATCATTCGTTCAGTCTGTCTGTATGAATTAACAAGGAGACCCTGTTTTATTACTGATGCTTTGTGTGCAGTATAAAAAATAATAACATTAAAAATAATAAAAACTATCATGTCCTTCTCAGGGATGGGTTCATCAGCACTACATGAATTCAGAAGCATCATCAAATCCACTTACTGAATCTGAACCATGGAGTTTGATGATTCTAGTAATGAGCTAACATTCATGCTTTGTTAGCTGCTCCACACCGTCACATCCAGACGGCCGCACACACAGTTTGATTTTAAAAAGGCAGGTCGATGCTGAACTGGTTTCATATTGAGCCAAACATCACTTCTGTTATGCTGAATGTAACCACCAGGTGTCACAATGACTCAGCTGCTCCTGAGTGAAACATTATGACAGTCATGAATGAGAGTCTCCTGGAACAGCGCTGGGTTCTGAGGCCACTTGACTCAGTGGTCACACACACGACAAACACAGACCCAAAAACACTTTCTCCTGTCTGTAACACTGTGAGAGAGGCAGCTGTAGATGATTTGATCCATTCTGTCCGATAATATCTGGACAGTCCAGAAGATCCGCACCTCATTTAATCCCCAATTCCAGTTAGCAGAGAGCTAAACAGGATGTTTAGTCTCTAGTGAGTGCGCTCTGTCGGTGCATGACCAGGAAGCCATGATCTAACAGAGTAAAACTTTTCTGGCTTCATGAGCAGCTGAGCAGCTTTCATATGAATGGCTGACGCTCCATCTCTGATCCTAGACCCAGATTTACCTTCAGGGATCCATGGAAGCATCACAACACATCACATCACGTTTCATTGTGACAAAAGTCAATGCAGTCGATTTAAACAGACCAGAAACAGAATCAGGAGAGATAAAATGTTTGATAAGTTAATGAGTCTTAACGAGTCGGCCTATCAGAGCCCATCCTGTCCTGATCTGTGGTCTCTGTCTCTGTAACGTTTGTGTTCATGGATGGAAACAGAATTAAACGCCTGTGGTCTGCTGACTCAGTCTGTGCTTGCATGATAGTGACAGCCTCTGTTTGGCTCCATGTTAGGGAACCTCTCAGAATCTCATCCTCCTCCTTCTCCTCCTCCTCCTCCTTCTTCTCTTCCTCCTCATCCTGGTCAGTGTCCTGGTTCTTATCGGTACGGCGGTTCAGGCTGTTGAAGGTTTGGCCTGTATAGCTGCTGGACCCTGACCGGCCGCCCGTTAGCTGGCCAGCCCCCTGGTAACTGTCCGATGACCCTGAGGCCTACGGGATGGCCGTGTCCGGGCAGCGGGCTGTTGGGGCTCAGTATGTGGGTCTGACCTGGTTCTGGTGGGGGGGTACTGCTCTGATATCCTGGGGCAGAGGCAGGGGGAGACAGGGGGTAATGTGGGAGGAGGATGGCTGGCGTTAGGCCATATCGTACCTGGAACACTCTGAGAGGTCCCTGAGCCACAAAGCTGTTGGGCCTCTGAGGCTCCTGGTTCTGATCCGAGTCGGCCTTTTCCTCTGGGACTTCACTTTCCTCAGCTCTGCTGGATTTATCCAGCTGCCTCCTGGCCTGGGAGACGTCCAGCATCTTCTCGGCCTGAGCCCGGCGGATATGATATGTCTTCCTGGAGCTTTGGAAGGACTCCAGGAACTCCTCCAGGCCCACATTTCCCTCCATGAACTTCTCCAGCAGCTCCTGTTCAGACGGGAACACAAACAAATGACATGACATGGGAAGATATTCAGAGGGATGTCGGACTGCCGGGACCATCCAAACAACAGCGGGATGAAAAGGATTTCATCAGTTTATACATGAACTCGGGAGCAGTTTAACAAACACAGAATTTCACTGTTTCACACTACTAACAGCTAATGGCTAATGGCTAACAGCTATGACTTAGTCAGTGCGTTTACACGCACAGCTTAGTCAGATTATAGCCATAGTTCGACTATGCCGCTCAATCAGATAACTGCAATTGTGTGAGTATGCATGCCAGTGAGAAATCGAATTACTGGCTGAAGCGTGTCATACCCCGGTACGATAGGTGGCGCTGTACCCATTTCAACTAGAGGTAACAGAAACACCACCAGCTGACCTCTTTATGTCACCAGTGGCCTCGGCATTCAAGGGTTGCTTGCGGTTATTTCGGAGGAAAGACACCGTCGTCGTCCTTCCTTCCAGCTCTGGGAAAAAAATCTCGAGCCTGCACAGAACGCAAAAATCCAATCCGATCCACTGGAACGTATACATGCAGGAGTAATGCGACTATCAATCGAATAATCTGGGTGTTTTAATCTGACTATGAGAAATCTGATCCTGTCCAATTTTAGTCAGACTAAGGTGTATACAAGCAAGTAATTTGGTTTTCTCGAGTGTCATGTAAACGCACTGAGTGACTTACACTAGAGTATTTGGCAGAGCTTTAAAGCTGCGTGATGTCTCACTCCCTCTCTCTCTCCCTGTGTGTGTGTTAACAGGATGTCAGAGTGGCTGTGAGATGACCTCTGACCCTGAAGTGTTATTTATGGGATGGCTTCAAAGCCTTCTGTGACTAAAGAGGAAGCTGTTATATACAGTTTACACTCCCTGGGTTCCCTCAGCATGCTCCCCCAGGGCGCTTTTTGTAGCAGAAATTTTGGAACTTCCTGAGTAATCAGGATACTTCCTTCTGCAGTAACAATTTTTTAAATATGTTAATGAGCATCAGAGAGACACAGTTGAGATGTTCAGTTGGTGGAGACAGACACCGGACCCTGAACACACCAGTACTGATCACACCAGACCCTGAACACACCAGACCCTGATCAGACCAGACGCTGAACACACCAGACCCCATCTGCAGGAAGGTGCAGCTGAGTTAAACCTGAAGCTGTAACGCCTCTGTGGCCTTAGTTCAGCTCAGATCTGAACGGATTCAATCAAAGCTGCTCAGTTTAGAGGCTGCAGGCTGATTTAAACCACTGTGAGCCTCCTGTCAGGGATTCACACCACAAGCTAACGTTCAGTGTCTTTGATCAGATGTATGTTCATGTCAGTACCTGAAGAGGAATCTGTGTTCATAAAGACACTTTTTTGTCTTCAGGCAACTCAGGAAGCTTTCTGTCTGACACCAGGAGAAACATATAGTTGCGACTGAATCAGTGAATATGTCTTCAACCGGCTGTAATTATAAATTATTCTCTAAATTGAGATATATATATATACATATACACACATATATACATATACACACATATATATACACACACATATATATATATATACACACATATATATATACACACACATATATATATACACACACATATATATACACACATGTGTATATGTATGTATATATGTATATATATACACATATATACACACACACACACACACATATATATATATATATATATATATATATATATATATATATATATATATATATATATATATATATATATATATATACACACACATATATACATATACATATATATACATATATACATACATATACATATATACACTACCGTTCAAAAGTTTGGGGTCACATTGAAATGTCCTTATTTTTGAAGGAAAAGCACTGTACTTTTCAATGAAGATAACTTTAAACTAGTCTTAACTTTAAAGAAATACACTCTATACATTGCTAATGTGGTAAATGACTATTCTAGCTGCAAATGTCTGGTTTTTGGTGCAATATCTACATAGGTGTATAGAGGCCTAGTTCCAGCCACTATCACTCCAGTGTTCTAATGGTGAAATGTGTTTGCTCATTGGCTCAGAAGGCTAATTGATGATTAGAAAACCCTTGTGCAATCATGTTCACACATCTGAAAACAGTTTAGCTCGTTACAGAAGCTACAAAACTGATCTTCCTTTGAGCAGATTGAGTTTCTGGAGCATTACATTTGTGGGGTCAATTAAACGCTCAAAATGGCCAGAAAAAGAGAACTTTCATCTGAAACTCGACAGTCTATTCTTGTTCTTCGAAAAGAAGGCTATTCCATGCGAGAAATTGCTAAGAAATTGAAGATTTCCTACAACGGTGTGTACTACTCCCTTCAGAGGACAGCACAAACAGGCTCTAACCAGAGTAGAAAAAGAAGTGGGAGGCCGTGTTGCACAACTGTGCAAGAAGATAAGTTCATAAGAGTCTCTAGTTTGAGAAACAGACGCCTCACAGGTCCCCAACTGGCATCTTCATTAAATAGTACCCGCAAAACACCAGTGTCAACATCTACAGTGAAGAGGCGGCTGCGGGATTCTGGGCTTCAGGGCAGAGTGGCAAAGAAAAAGCCATATCTGAGACTGGCCAATAAAAGAAAAAGATTAAGATGGGCAAAAGAACACAGACATTGGACAGAGGAAGACTGGAAAAAAGTGTTGTGGACGGACGAATCTAAGTTTGAGGTGTTTGGATCACAAAGAAGAATGTTTGTGAGACGCAGAACAAATGAAAAGATGCTGGAAGAATGCCTGACGCCATCTGTTAAGCATGGTGGATGTAATGTGATGGTCTGGGGTTGCTTTGGTGCTGGTAAGGTGGGAGATTTGTACAGGGTAAAAGGGATTCTGAATAAGGAAGGCTATCACTCCATTTTGCAACGCCATGCCATACCCAGTGGACAGCGCTTGATTGGAGCCAATTTCATCCTACAACAGGACAATGACCCTAAACACACCTCCAAATTGTGCAAGAACTATTTAGAGCAGAAGCAGGAAGCTCGTATTCTATCGGTGATGGAGTGGCCAGCGCAGTCACCAGATCTGAACCCCATTGAGCTGTTGTGGGAGCAGCTTGACCGTATGGTACGCAAGAAGTGCCCATCCAACCAATCCAACTTGTGGGAGCTGCTTCTGGAAGTGTGGGGTGCAATTTCTCCAGATTACCTCAACAAATTAACAGCTAGAATGCCAAAGGTCTGCAATGCTGTAATTGCTGCAAATGGAGGATTCTTTGACGAGAGCAAAGTTTGATGTAAAATCTTATTTCAAATACAAATCATTATTTCTAACCTTGTCAATGTCTTGACTCTATTTTCTATTCATTTCACAACGTATGCTCAACTCCAGAGGATCTTTTTCCCAGTTTTCTCCTCCCAACTCTGGAAATTTTGGACATTCTGGTCAAAGGTGCGCTCACCTTTGCTCACACAGCGAAACGCCGGAGGAGAGGGAAACGGGCCGGTGCACTCGTGCGTCTTCGCCAGCGCGGACTACGCACAGCGTTACCGGGAATATTTCTCTCTAACGTGCGATCACTGCCCAACAAAACGGAGGAACTGCAACTGCTGTTGGGCAAAAACAGGGACTTTCATTCATCTGCGGTTTTGTGCTTCACGGAGACGTGGCTGTGCGGACTAATTCCGGACTCTGCGCTGCAGCTGGCAGGCTTCAATCTCTACCGCGCGGACAGAGACACGGC
>NC_051051.1:28006813-28064313 GCF_904848185.1 Acanthopagrus latus | reverse complement strand
ACCAACAGGTCAGGATGTTAAGCTGAGGCCTCACAGGACACTATATGATCAGCAGAGAGTGTCAGCCTGAAGCTCTCAGGCCGCAGTTTGTCCTCAACAACACAACTTAAGAACATTAATGGTTCAGACATCTACCACACAGATTATTATATTCACTGAGAGGAACACTGAATTAATGTTCATTTGGGATCACAGCTGAACTCTGCCACGCTGCACTGACACAAAATAATATTTATAACCAACATCATCCATATTTTCCACCCTGTGTGACTGTGACTTTCCTCCTGTGGTTGATGAAGTTTCTGTTCAGAGGATTAAAGCTGCTGCAGACTGAACTTCTCTCAGAGCTTCATATTTCATCTGTTTTCTTCTCATATGAAAACATAAAGTCTCTGATCACCGGCATCACTGCTGACCTCACTGAGACACTTTCACATCATCTTTTCACAGACCCAGACACATAAATGTGTGATTTACATGACTAACAGTAACCTCATTCACACTGCCCTCCGAGAGCACCGATTCTCCACATCGTCATCTTTGTGAAAGTTTCGGATGTGGAGAGAGGGACAGTTTCACTGTGGCTCCAATCACAGTCTGATGGTGTTCACAGTCTGATGGTGTTCAGTCTGATGTTCAGTCTGATGGTGTTCACAGTCTGATGGTGTTCAGTCTGATGGTGTTCAGTCTGATGTTCAGTCTGATGGTGTTCACAGTCTGATGGTGTTCACAGTCTGATGGTGTTCAGTCTGATGGTGTTCACAGTCTGATGGTGTTCAGTCTGATGGTGTTCACAGTCTGATGTGTTCAGTCTGATGTTCAGTCTGATGGTGTTCAGTCTGATGGTGTTCACAGTCTGATGGTGTTCAGTCTGATGGTGTTCAGTCTGACAGATAAACTGATCCGTCATCAAAGTAAAGAGAAATTTCCTGCAAAGCAGCATTACAGGACCAAACAACAGTAATGTAGTAACCGGTCGTGTTTCTGGCGTGTCTCTACACTCTGATGCAGATGCTCTAATGAAGACTGTTTGACAAAATGAAGAGTGGCTGATCATTAATAAAGTCCAGAGCTGTCAGCGGTGTCACTCCACATGTTCATTGTGTCTGGTTAATAAACATGACTGATATCTAGTATAATATTTGAATACATGTGACATTATTATCAGTTTTCCACTTTGAAGTTTGAATATACCTCATAATGCTGGTCAGAAATAATAACTGTAGAGATCTGACCTCGGAGCTGCTGAGGTGTAGACAGTAAGTTTCAAAACACAAGACACAGCCTGTATCACACTCTGAGGAACATGGAGACCAACCAGTGATTTACTGACCTTCAGTCAGTTTAATTCTTTTATTGTGAAGCTGTAAAGTCCCAAACAAAGAGCTCTGTTCCTCCCCACATGTTCACTGTGTTCTCCACCTACAGTCAGCTGTGTTCCCACAGGAGGTCAATATAAAGTTCACATTCACTCAGAAACAAACACATGATCCAGTTTACAGACCACACCCGACATCACAACTGTAGGACACGTTCAGTCACGTTCAGAGGGTGCCCTCTGTCGCCTTTACCCACTGTGTACTGAGGATTTACAGTGAGGTCACTCAGTAACACTTATATTTATTATAAGAACATTTACCTGGTGTTTTATGTAAAACATGGATATAAACACAATCAGACTGCAGCAGCCAAAGAGCTACAAAGCATCAACTGATCCTATTCAGTCTGCCTACAATATTACTACCGACTATAGTAGTTCAACTAAAGTGACTCCAGGAGCCAATCATGAGGCTGGTTGTCACACAGCTGTTAAACTCAGGTGTGATTTATTGATTTATATTATCTATCACAGATGTCACCTGATGATCAACAAACGGTTAATGGTTCTGAGTTTCAGTGATGAAATGAGTGGTGATAAATATCATCCATCCATGATGTTAAACACATTCAAGGAGCCATTTTGTGCCAACATGTTAGCCTGCTAGCTCCCTGCAGTTCACTGTGAGATCAGAGACCGAGTTCTAATTCAAATTCACACTGACTTTAGAAACAACATGTCCTTCCTCTGATTATTAGCTGCAGATTTCATCAGCTATAACTAGCCAGAGCAGCTAACTAGCCAGAGATACTGGCATTAGCTTCATGAGTTGGTTGAAATCAGACTCCTGTTAATTTTTGGTGGTTTCTATCAGACTTGTTTTAATATAACAATCACTGGAAAAAAGGCTTAGTGTACTTGATGGATGCAGACTTTCTTATTATACTAAGAGACTAATGCTGAACTAACACAGCTAACACAGTTAGCATCATCAGCTGTGTTGTTGTATCAGGTTTGCAGTTCCTTATATTATAAATATGATAAAATATCAAATGTGACATTATTTAAAAAACATCTGAGTTTCCTGTGTGTTTGTGTTGTGATGACTGAGTTTGATGTTGGTCTCTCACAGGTTCAACATGTCGATCGAAAGTGTTAATAATAAACTGAAGCTCCGTCTCTTTGATTCACGGTTACTGACACCAGATCTAACACACTCAGTGTGTGCATGTGTGTGTTTTAAATAGAAGTGTAGCTGAGCTGAAAATATCTCTCAGTGATGTGATGATGTCAACATTTGACCTGTTATTAAAAGAAGACTGAATGAATACAGACTGGATTATATCTGATTGTCTCTTTACGACCTGTGTTTTCATCCACATCAGATGTTTCATGAGTGAAGCATTAATTCTGAAGTGTGACCTGAAAACATGTCACAACTCTGATACATTAATCAAGGAGCCTGGTTTAGACCTGCTCAATCTGAGAAGGGTCATGACATGACTTTGTTGTGAATTGGCACTATACACATAAAGATAAAGATTGCCAGATAGATAGATAGATAGATAGATAGATAGATAGATAGATAGATAGATAGATAGATAGATAGATAGATAGATAGATAGATAGCCCCCCCACCGGGTAAATTGATCAACATTTTAGAAAACAAACAACTGAGTTAAAATAATAAGGGAGTTTTCAACAATGACACTCCTCTTTAGTTGGTTACAGCTCTACGTTAAAGTTACTTAAGTCACAATCTGTTTGTAACTGACAAACATCTTTAAAATGTATTTGACTTAAACTTTACTCAAAGTCTGTGTGTGTGTGTGTGCGCGCACGTTTAGAGTCAGTGTTAGCACAGGCAGGAAACAGAAACAGCAGTCAATAACAGTTATAGAGAGAGAGTCTGCACACACGCATACGCACACAGTCTGTGTGTGTTTGTGTGTCAGTGTGTGTGGCCTCTACCACACAGGAAGTCTGAAACAATACATGAGATCTACGATGAAGAGAAATCTCCTCATTCACCTCTTTTCTTAGTAAATGAAAGTCAGATGTTTGAGGAAGGACAGACCCCCGCCCGTCCGGCTCTGCTGGGGAGGTGGGACAACACAAACACACACACACACACACACACACACACACACACACACACACAGGAAGTTTAACATTCCTCCGTCAGAGTCCGGCAGCTGAGATGCAGCTCACATTCATTCATCAGTGAACAGCTACAGTCACTGTTAGAAACTGTGGATTCATCTAACAGGATTTATTTCCCTCCTGCTCCTCTGATGCTCTGAGTCTAGTCTGACAGGAGCTCTTTATGAGAGACGTGTCGTGGTGCCCTGCAGCCGGCCTGTCAGGAGCAGGACTCTCCTGAACAAAGACAATCTTCCTCTCAGACACAGACTCCCTGACAACTGCTTCAGCTTCCTGCTGACATCTGATCTGCTCTGATTGGTTCCCATGACCAAACTGAGGCCACGCTGAGGCTTAACACTGAGGGTTTTATTGTGAAACAGGCTGAAGACTGAAGCTTTTATTGTGAAGAAGTCTGTGGTTTCATTCTGCTTTCTATGTGTGACAGTAAACATCAGTTTCAGGTGAGACAGTGAGGAGCCTCTGTGGTCAGAACAGGTATAATTAAACTGGACCTGCAGCTGCTGCAGTTTGTTACGTCTCAGTAAGCAGTCGGCTGTTTCAGGTCAAAAACATACACTCATCACATTTTCATCACATTTCATTATCAACTGTTTCTGTGGACGGGAAAATATTTCTCCCACTTTTTGAGCACAAACTTGTTGTGTTGGTGAGCATTTCTCCTTTTCTCTCACATCTTTGATCTCATGTGGCACAAAAATGCTTAAGTACTTAGAATTCTGTAGAATTCTGGTTGCTGACCCAGTGACCTTCACTGTCATGTCTCTCAGTGATCGTCTGTCCTGTGTAACTCTCCTTACAGCTGTGAACTCACCAAGCTGACTCTGTTTGTCCCAGCAGCGGGTTGCCAGGTTGGACAGTTGTCTGTATTTTTCTGCCAGCTGCAGTTTGCCATTACATAGTCGAGGTCGTCGGGCCAGACTCTCCTCAGCTAAACTCCGATTGGTCGTCAGCAGCATCTCTCTGTCCATCTGCAGCTCCTGAAACTGAACACAGACAAAGTCAACACACATCACATGAGGGGCTGAGAGGTCCACTCAGTGCTCCGTCTTTACAGAGGCGCTGGTCTTCACTGATGCTCTTTTAAGGCAACCAATCACATATTAGATTAGGCATCACTTGTAATCCAACGCCATGGTAACCCTTAGATCGTTCCTAGGTGCGTCTAAAACCTTCGGAGGCATGGAGCACATCAGAGCAAGCAATGCAGATAAGTTCATAATCGTAATTTTAAATCTGAAATTAGTTCACCTGCTGCAACATTCAGTTCACCTGCTGCAGAGCATTACAGAAAGTGCCTGCTGATTCTCTGCTGTACACACATGTACACCAAACACACGTGTGAGCTGTTTATGTTTGAGCGGCGACAAAATGGCTGCACTGGCTAGCACCAATAAGACTGGCACCAACTTCTTTGAAAGCTACCATATGGCAGCATTTTGAGTTCCATGAAGTCAAGGGGAGAATTGACAAAACAACACAGTTTGTAAGGTGTGTAGAACTCAACTTCAGTACTTTAGCAACACAACTAATTTGAGAAACGACCTTGCGTGATACCACCCAGAGTTGGGAGAGAAGCAGTGACCTGTTGCCGATGCCAGCCAGAGAACGATCGAGCAGGCGGTGGCACAGCTTCAACTGAACCCTGAGAGAGCGAAGCGGATTACCAAATCCATTGCAAGTTTTATTGCATTGGATTTAAGACCGTATTCAGTTGTGGAGAATGTTGGTTTTCAGACGATGGTGTTCACTCTCGAGCCAAGATACAAAATACCATCTCGGCGTGACTTCACTGACACAGCCACACCGACGCTCTACAAGGAAACTAAAACAGAAGGTCTGGACACTTTAATGAAAGAGGATAGGTAAGTAGCCATGTTTTAGTATGAGAGCTGACACATTGGCCAATAATGTGTTGAAATGCAAGCTGCATTGATTATTGCATCGAAAGCTATTTTTGTGTTTATATAGGCTATAGTATAGCATTTTTCTCTCAGGGATATGCTTATTGCCTGTAACAAGAGGATTCTGTGTTCATAGAGACTCAAGTCTGTTTGCGACAAAGAAAAGCCTTTCTAATTATCATTATTATTATCTTTTTAAATCATGCATGGACATGTTCACAAAAAAATTGTTGCATCGAGATGCATCGATAATTGGTTTAGAATCTAATCGTTGACATCGGAATCAAATCGTGAGGTGCCATGAGATTCCCACCCCTAGCTACAACATACAGGCAGAACATTATGACCACCTGTCTAATACTGTGTTGGTCCCCTTTTGCTGCCCAAACAGCTCTGACTCGTCAAAGCATGGACTCCACTAGACCCCTGAAGGTGTGCTGTGGTATCTGGCACCAAAATGTCAGCAGCAGAACGTTTAAGTTGCAGGTGGGCCTCCATGGTTCGGACTTGTTTGTCCAGCACATCCCACAGACGTTCAACTGGATTGAGATCTGGGGAATTTGAGGCCAAGTCAACACCTCAAACTCGTTGCTGTACTCCTCAAACCACCCTGAACCATTCAGACCGTAAGGAAGAGCAGATCGTCTGGACACTACAGGAATGTTTCTGATGATGTTAGCATAGTATTAGCTAATGTCAATCATAATCATACTTCAGGCTTTGTGTCATGCAGTGACATCAGTATGTTAAAATATGACACCAGTGTGTTAGACACTGTGTGTCTCTAATATAACATGTTGGTGTAACGGAGCCTGAAACAGTCAGATCTACAGTTAAAGGAAACATCTCTAGAGGTTTGTGTGTTCAGCTGCTGCTGGGTGTCGTCGCCATGCTGATGGGGGATGTATGGATGTATATGTGTGTGTATGTGGGGGAGGGGCAGATTTCACTGTCACTCGACCACATGAGCTCAGACCATAAATGATTAAATGAAGGCCGCTCCCTGTAAGTGTTTTAGAACAATACTGATAGTTAAAGCCGCAGTCTGTAGAAATCTGAGTGTGTCTGTCAGAAACATTCCTGTCATTCTTCTTCTTCTTCTTTGTCTCTGACAGCCTGAGGACGGTATCATCCAGTTCTGAACGCTGCATCTGTCTCACATTTTACGGGTCAGCAGGAGGAAGTCAGAGTCCCACATTAAGAGGAATTTACAGAATGTGGTCTGAAGAAGGTACGGGTACAGAGAGAGGGTTTTCAAATCGATATTTACTTTTCTGCAGATGCTGTTTGTGTGTTTCCTTCTATTGTGCTGTTATTTTGTTAGCTTAGCTTCTTCAGTCTAGTCATCAGTTAGCAGTCTAACTGTGTGTGTGTGTGTGTGTGTGTGTGTGTGTGTGTGTGCGCGTGTGTGTGTGATGGGTGAATGTGTTGTAAATGCTCTGAGTGCTCAGCTGACTGTAGAAATGCAGGCTTATGTGCTGCGGAGACGAAGACACTTGTAATCCTGACGTGAGGACGTACTGTATGATGGACACACACCAGGCAGGGAGGTGACAGTTGATCTGTCTCCCTTCTCTGGTGGGGAGACAGATGAGGTTGTTGTGAGAGCGACATCAGGAAGTGGTGATAAACACAGCGGTGAGGTGCTGATGACTGTCTGATATCCTCCCTGCTGCAGTCAGCAGCAGTACAACAACTGTGAGGGGATACACTTCCTCCACTACAGACGCCTCACATCATCGTCCATCATGAAGAAGCAGAAGAAGAAGCAGAATAACAACAACAACAAAGAAGCAGAAGACGAGAAAAAGAAGAAGCTGAAGAAGCAGAGAAGGAAACAGCGTACAGTCAGTGTGGAGCCTCAGTCCAGCTGCATTCAAACAGCCTTCGTCTTCATTATTTCCTCTGAGTGTCTGTAGTACAACTGTACATCAAGAAAGTTATCATGTATCTGAAAACATGCCTCTCTGAGTTACGCTCGTAGAATTCCTTTTAAAAATTCAATTTGAATGTGACATGTTTACAAACCAACACACACTCAGGACAGAACAGAACCAGATGTGTTCTGATCCGACGCTCAGTTCGACATTAATCAAACACAATTTCCTGCAGCAGAAGTCTTCAGACTGAGCACTGCTCTTCAGTCTTCACCAGGAGATGACTGAGGACGACCCGCTGATAAAGTGTAGTTGAAGGAGCTGAAGTGTAGTTAAAGGAGCTGAAGTGTAGTCAGAGGAGCTGAAGTGTAGTCAGAGGAGCTGAAGTGTGGTTACAGGAGCTGAAGTGTAGTCAGAGGAACTGAAGTGTAGTCAGAGGAGCTGAAGTGTAGTTAGAGGAGCTAAGTGTAGTTAGAGGGGCTGAAGTGTGGTTACAGGAGCTGAAGTGTGGTTATAGGAGCTGAAGTGTAGTCAGAGGAGCTGAAATGTAGTCAGAGGAGCTGAAGCATAGTCAGAGGAGCTGAAGCATAGTCAGAGGAGCTGAAGTGTAGTCAGAGGAGCTGAAGTGTAGTCAGAGGAGCTGAAGTGTGGTTTCAGGAGCTGAAGTGTAGTTAGAGGAGCTGAAGTGTAGTCAGAGGAGCTGAAGTGTGGTTACAGGAGCTGAAGTGTAGTCAGAGGAGCTGAAGTGTAGTTAGAGGAGCTAAGTGTAGTTAGAGGAGCTAAGTGTAGTTAGAGGAGCTGAAGTGTGGTTACAGGAGCTGAAGTGTAGTCAGAGGAGCTGAAGTGTGGTTACAGGAGCTGAAGTGTAGTCAGAGGAGCTGAAGTGTAGTTAGAGGAGCTAAGTGTAGTTAGAGGAGCTGAAGTGTGGTTACAGGAGCTGAAGTGTGGTTACAGGAGCTGAAGTGTAGTTAGGGGAGCTGAAGTGTAGTCAGAGGAGCTGAAGTGTAGTTAGAGGAGCTAAGTGTAGTCAGGGGAGCTGAAGTGTAGTCAGAGGAGCTGAAGTGTAGTTAGAGGAGCTAAGTGTAGTCAGGGGAGCTGAAGTGTAGTCAGAGGAGCTTAAGTGTGGATATAGGAGCTGAAGTGTAGTCAGAGGAGGTGAAGTGTGGTTGTAGGAGATGAAGTGTGGCCGGGTCTGAACATACTGTAAGCCTGTGATGTTGCCTGTAGTCCTCCTTTGCTCTCTACATCTTTCAAAGTATATAAATCAGCCAGATAATCAAACACTATATTGGCAGATTCTTAAATGGACCTGAGCCACATATGGGCGCTAGTGGGGTCTTCAGCAGCAGCTCGACCGGAACCAACGAGATTAAAATGAAGATTAAAATGTAGAGATTGATTTAATAAATCTTCTCTGTGTCACCTTTGACTCATAATTTAACCCTGAATATTAAACTGCGGGTTTGTGGACGCCAGAGTGAAATCCGACCACTCGCCACGCAGACAATCGATCAGCCATGAAGCGGATTTACACACACACACACACACACACACACACACACACACACACACACACACACACACACACACGGTCAACACAACATAATAACACACAACCATGTTCCCCAGAGAACAGCGACCAGAGGAACACACAGAACACTCTGGTTATGGGAACACAGACCGACGGTACCCACATACCTTCTCATTGAGACGAATGATCTGGTCCATTTTGTCGTCGTTGTGTAAAAGCTCGGTGAGCTCGGTACTGTTCAGAGCTCTGTACCCGTCCGGACAACACTTCAACTCCTTTAACTGCGCCATTTTGTTCATTAAAGTGCGAAACAGCCCGAAACATAAAGTCCGCACAGCCGTTACATCTCACTCACATCGGAATGTATCAGCCCGCATGGAGCGTTTACAACCCGCAATACAGCGGGAACACTTCCGATGACACTTTCACAATAAAACGCTACATCAACGGCTACACTTCCTGTATATTCCTTCAAAAATAAAACGCGACAGCTGCACTTCCTGTCTACACCTTCACAATAAAACAAAGAGTCATACCTTCAAAATAAAACAAATAGTAAACAGGTTATGTTTCTGACACCATCAAAATATATCAACAAAACTTTTTGTGTCTCCAGAAGGAGCTGCATGTCATCAGATAAACTGCCTCCAGTGATGTCACTCAGTGGCGCATTTGCATTATGGGTAATATAGGCAGCAGGTTTTAAACAGGGAGAAGACTGACAGGAATTAAAGGAGTGATATTTCTGGTTCTGTTAAACTTTGAGCCTACATTACCCACAATGCAATCGAAAGTGTAAAGAGAAGAGACCGTCTTCATCATATTATTCATTGTTCGTTGTCCCATCAGTGTAGACAGACTTCTCATTGACAGTCTGAGAGGTGAAAATAAGTTCACCACATAATCATCTTCATGTGTTTGTTTACTGTCACATCCCTCTTTTCTATTTTCTGTTTGGAGATTCCTCTGAACACTGTCTTCATCCAAACCCACTGATATTCATGACAGGTCTCAGGCTGAAGCTGCTGACGGCTGACAGCATGTTATTATGTGGTCAGTGTGGAGCAGTAGGACGTGTATGTAGGTCACAGCAGCGTCTGCTCAGGGTTACAAACACCACACATGACTGTTCGTACACGTTTGTCCCGTCTGAATTCCGATATCTGGACCGAGTGTGACCGACTTGACACAGGCACACTTACAGAGGACTCTGCTGCCACCAGGGGGCGCTGCACCAACCGTGTGATAAACACTAAGGAAATGGGTGATGGATGGATGAAGATGGATGTCCGTCTACCCTCTGTTCAAATGACCATAGTCCTTTTAAAAACAAACCAGTGAAAGAAAACTTCTTTGATGATTTATTCACATTTGTAAATTAAGTTTATTAGAAACTGATAAAGCAAAGAAAACTCTTTACTGATGACAGAACGAAGTTGTCACTCAACACATTTCACACCAGTGGAAATGAGAACATTTACTCAAGTACACTTTCCTCATGTATTTCCATTTGTGTTACTTTATACTTCTAAGTTACTCCACTGCATTTATTAAAGTCTGAGCAGAGATGTGTTAAGATGACTGAATGCACATTGTTCAGGATTAAAATGGTGGTCTGCAGTTTCTTCTAGTGTCTGTTGGGTCTTTGAGTTCTGAGCAGTTTATAAAAAGATGAACATTCCTTCCAAATTCTATCAAAATAATGTTTGAGGCTCAAAGAATGAGATATTTCACTGAAAGTAAAAAATCAGATGTTGTGGGTCAGAACTTTCTTCCCTCCTCTCCTCTCCCATGAATCATGTGACGACCCCTCAAATTGATCTGGTGACCCCGTGGAGGGGCCCGACCCGTATGTTCTGAACCAGTGGGCAACCTGTATATGATGTGTCTCCACCTGAGCAGCTTCAACAGGAACACACTGCTCTGACTTCATGCAGCAGGACTAACGATAGATTCTGTTACTGATGCTGCGGTATGAATGCAGAACTTCAGCAGCGGTGTGAGTTTGAGTCTAAATGCGTCAGACATGATGAGGAAATGAAGTCACTTTGGTTTCTGACTGCAGCTGAACCACATCAGCTCTTCTGCTGACTGTTCCTCAATGTTTCTGCCAAACAGTGGAAAGATGCTGAAAGTCTGGTTTCAGTGGACACCAAGCTCATTCTTTAACTCTGGAGTCAGTCATGAACATATGCTGCAACTTTCTAACCAATCAAAACTGTCCTACACCATTTTTATTTGAGTGTCTTTCCAAATGTGATCTGTGTAATAAACTGAGACAATGTACACAAACAGCTCTGATGAGTGAACTCAGAGGTCTTCAACAGACTCGACAACTGCTGAGAAAATGAAAATAATCTGAAGATACTGAAGGAAACAAAAGAGGCTGAAGAAGAAACAGATAAAGACGAGAGAGGAGACGGACTGTGAGGGTAGTAAAACGGAAAGCTCCATATACACTTACACTTTTAAAAATGTTAATTATTTTAAAGATGGCACATTGTTTTTACTATTTCTACTTTACTTTCAGATTTGACATTTTTGGAGTTGCATATTGTTTTTTATGTATCAAGTGATGTAAATAAAGTTCAATGCCTTCAGACTCACAGTGACCTGCAGGAGTCAGACATCTGAAATGTTTAACACAAGTCATCAACAGCCTCAGCGACATTCTATATTGTTCCCATGATGCATCACTCTGTCACTTCCCTCCCTCCCTGTGCCTCTTAAAAACTGTGTCACAAAAATAAAATTCAATTTCTATAAACATCTTAACAATCAGCCGAACTGGTGTTTTTACTGAAAGAGGAGGTAACGCTGCATTTGGCAGGGGACTATTTTCAGCTGCGGATGTATGCACACTGTTGCTGTGGTGACAGCAGGTGACTCAAGATACACAGATGAAAGAGAAGCAACATGTCAGAAAAGCTCACTCATGGTTTAATAGTTCAGTTATGTGATCTGATGACAATAAGATGTTTGAAAAATACTAAAAATATATGAATTTCAACATTTAAAAAATATTCTTTTATATTTCTGTTTGTGTACGGACTAAACCACCTAGACAACAAGTGGTGGACGGAGCCAGGCTAGCAGTTTCCCCCTGCTTTAAGTCTTTATGCTAAGCTAAGCTAATCACCTCTTGACTCAGCAGCTTCATATCAACACACACAGAGCATAATCAATCTCTGTGTGCAGATCAAAGTATGTAAGGATTTCACTTTTATATTAAACGCAGATAAACAAATCAAGTTTTAAATTAAAAACAATCAAAGAATAATTTTCTTCTGAAAGACCACCACTGCTGGATCAGTTATAATGAGTCAAATAATGGGTGGTTGGTTGTTCGGTCCGACCTTGTCACGTTCAGACTGTGAACTGCAGTTTTTATGATGAAAATCAAACCTTCTTCCTCAGCACTGCTGCTCTCTGTCCTCTTCCTCCAGCTGCTGCTCTTATGAAACAGACCATCATCTGCTGTATTCTGCCTCATGAATATAAAAGTCTGAAGTTAATCAGTAGTAAAGTTCCCCTCACTTCTCTGCTGCTCTTATCCGACATCATCGTAGTCCTCATCTTCATCCTGGCCTTCATCTTCATCTCCGAGCTCATCAATGTCATCGTAGTCCTCTGAGGTGTTGTCTGCTGCTGGATCAGGATCCTGGTGTGGTGGAGGAGGGACAATCTTTTCCTCCTCCTCCACCTTCACATAGTCAGGTGCAGCCTGCTCATAGTCGCCTACATCCTGCTCGTAGTCGCCTACAACCTGCTCGTAGTCGGGCGCAGCCTGCTCGTAGTCGCCTACATCCTGCTCGTAGTCGGGCGCAGCCTGCTCGTAGTCACCTACATCCTGCTCGTAGTCGGGCGCAGCCTGCTCGTAGTCACCTACATCCTGCTCATAGTCGGGCGCAGCCTGCTCGTAGTCGCCTACATCCTGCTCGTAGTCGGGCGCAGCCTGCTCGTAGTCGCCTACATCTGGTCCAAAGTCGTCCTTCACCTGTTCGTAGTCAGGTGCACTCTCCTCGCTATCGGGTACCTCAGCCAGGTTCTCATAACTTTGGGCCTCTGAAACAGAAAAGTTATCACTTTATACAGATATCAGAGATATCATTAGTTACAGATATCAGTGCATTGATGTGGTGAAGGACTGTATTCTGACACGGTCACGACAGTTCGGTGCATTTTCACTGGTGGAGAAAACAAACCTCAATGTGATTATACGTAAAGGTCTAAAGTCATTCAGTAATGAACACTGAGGTGGCAACCGACCCAACCTACAATCCTTAAGCAAGACTCAACTTTATTACAAAGTATGACAATAAAAGTATTCTGTGCCACTAACTGACTGACAGCTAACACACCAGATTCACAGAGTCGAGGAGAAAAGGTGATGGCAGCATGCTGAGTCAACATGTCTGCAGTTAAGTCTGAAGCTGTGTTGGACCGGATCAACATCCAGGTCCATGTCTTTTTGTATTGTATCATATTGTATCACCTCACCTTCACAGTACCTGAACATTTCAACATCTCAGCATCATTTCACAGGCTGTTATAAAGCCAGATCTTCTGTTTGCGTGGAACGATCATCAACATCTACAGCCAACAAGCGCTTACTGTCGACAAACACTGACACAGCTGCAGCAGGATCACCGGTCCTCAGCAGTGTGGAGCTTTTCTAGTTTCTCCAGACTGTGAACATCAACTACACTCAGTCTGATATCAGGTAAGAAGTTTGGTTCAGAAACTCAGAATATGTGATTCTCTTGGACCTGAGCCTGGTTTCTCTTTTTCTTAATTGTATTATATGTTGTCAGACTTTAGACTTGGGTTTTGTCAGATGTCAGCTGTGATGAGATTATGTGTTTGGCTCTTGAGATGCTGTGGTGAGAGTTAGAGGAGGACGTGAGATTTTGGGTGATTTAAAGGAGAATTATCGGGTCATTTGATCCAACAGTCTGACCTGCGGTGAGAAACTGTGTGCGAGGAGGTAAAGGTGGAGTGTCGTCTGCCAGCTTTCTCTCCTGGTACTGGTTGTTCCTGAGAAGACATAAAGATGCACAAAGACACAAAACATGTGACAAAGTCAGAACACAGACACTGTCTCCACAGTCGCAGGCTGAGGTACAATACCTGGATCCTAACAGTTTATTTTGTAACATGAGCATAATCAGAGGAGCGTTGAAGAAAAATGGTTGAACGACATGTTACTGAAACCAAGCCAACCAAAGTTACGACACATATTCAAATCAAACATTCGGATGGTCCTGAAGAGGATTTTATGGCCAACTTATACAGAGGTTGAAGGTTTCTGGTACACAGCTGAGAACAGGAATCTTTCCTCTCAACCCTCAAGAGGGAATGTTTAAAAATATCCAGGAAGACAACAGCTTGTGTGCATTATGTGAATTAGGAAATGTTGACAATGAATCACATTACCTTCTGTGTCATGATTAGTTCAGAGTTAATGCCCTGAGTGAAATGTTCAACATCCAGAAACGTTCAGTAGCACGGATGATTACAGAACGACGGGACGACTGTTTAACTCTCATGCTTATAGGTGGAAACTAAAGTCTGGAACAAACGTCAGGACGGTTTCTGCTGTTTGTCCGCTCCTCTGATCATAACATCCTCAGACTGGGAATATTATTTGTGCAGGGCACAATAATGAAATCAATCAATCAATCAATCAAAAAATGTTTAAAAAAAAAAAAGTGAACTAATTAACACTTTATGGTTCTTTGGTTTTCTTATAAAAACAACATTTTTCAGTTTTATGAGAAGAAATTCAGGCACATCGTCATGATTTTACACTTTAGCTGTGGATTCAACACAGACGTGTTTCACATGTGGAAGAAAAGCAAGATCCATGTTTTCAACAACACAAGTGAGAAATATTCCACACATCACAAATGTATAGGAGTTTAAATATTACGTGGCTCTGAAGTCAGATCTTCTGTGCAGCTGTGAGATTCTGTGTTTGCCTGTGAAATAAACAACAAAAGGTGAAGAAGTTAACTGCAATGAAATGTAAAGATGTCCAGTCTTTGAGGACAAACAGGAAGAAATAGTGCTTAAACATCATTTCAGAGAGTTTCAGTTCACTTTCATGTTTAAGCTGGACAGAATGACACATCTGATCTCCTCATTATCATATTAACTTATTAAAGCTTCATCACAGCTGACCTCTAATAAAAGTCTTCATACAGTTCTGATTATGTTTCGTCTCACATTAACATTCAACAGTTAAAGTCTGTCATTGTTTATCTTCTTCCTCTGCTGTAATTTGTGGTAATCGATTCCTTTATTGTTTTTTCAGTTACCTAAAAATAACAGATCTGATCTGAGAGTGACACTGATCGTCACTTCTCTGTTCTGGAAATCTACCTTTTACATGAAATGACTCATGAACGTGTTGGGTTCTGGTTCTGGTTCGGGTCAACAAATGGAGTTATGTCAGTTTTAAATGACTGACTTGGTGACTTGTCTCCAGCTCATATCAGGCTCATTACAAGAAGCTGAAGCTGCAGAAACAAGTGGTGCTGTTGTTTGTGTGTGAAACCTGTTCCTGGTGATGGAGGTGTGTTTGTCTATGACGCCTCTGTGTGTTGTCGTCACATGTGGGACAGTGTGTATCGCAGCTCTCTGAGCTTCACGTCAGACAGCTTCTCTCACTCATCATGTGTGTTTCATTCAGGAGCTAAATGGTTTTTATTCATAAAGCCATTCATTAGTTCTCTTCTTATTTAAATTAGAAATGTGGAAGTCACTTCTTCTTCATTCTCCTGAAATGTTGTCATTTATTGTTTCCGCTATCTGAACTGAACTGAGTAAGAACGCTTTGAGGTTTTTGGTGTCCGCTGCCTGAACCGATCTCCAGACTGACAGTCTGTCTGCAGGTGATTAGCTGGTTTCTCCTTGAACTTGCTGTTGTGACTGTGTTGCTGTCGGTCCAGACCGGGTGATCTCAGTGAGACTGACCTGGTGACGTCTACGATGTGAAGGATTGCACGCCATGATTTTAGAGAATCTGAGGTCATTGCATATCAAATGTTATATTTAACATTTCCTGTGTTTTATTATATTGTACCATTAAGTAATAAAACATTGTGACGCGTAAAGAATATTAAACACGGTTTACATGATGTCTCTTCTTCAGATCTCCTGGTTGTATTTCTATGATTACCAGAAGGAAAGAAGAAGTGCGAGAACAAACAGGAAAAAGAAGTAAATATCTTCTTTTGACGTGCAAATGATGGCGCCTCTTCCAGTAACTGTGTCAGGTGTGTCAGATGAGTTTGGACCTACCTGCTCTGAAGAGACACCTGTTGATGAGGAGGAAGATGAGAATGATCACCACCGACACAAAGATGATCCCAACGATCAGCCACAGATATCTCCCCATCATCATCATCTTCATCCACTGCACAGCTCAGAGGAGAAACACAGATAACCCAGCTGCTGCTGCTTTTCAGTTACAGTCGGACGATCGGAAAGACGAGCATTCACCACTTCCTCTTTCTGACTCAGTCGCCAGGTTATTTCTGTATTTATTTCTCAGAACCAAACTGACTCTTTAAGATCTCCAGGGACTTTTCACTGTCAAGTCAAGAACCACTCAAATGTGTCTGAACAGTGTTTAAATGAACAGTTTATTATTCATCACTTCTGTCTCTTATCTGCATGAACAGAATGACATTGAAGTTATTTTCTCAGTTTATCAGAGCACTCCATGTCCATACTGTCAAACTGCTTCCTGCCATGTCCCAGCGAATAAACACAAAATACAACTAGGCTGACAAAAACTGATGATGCACACTGAAGTCTTATTTTAATGATGAGACACATGTCAATATTTTATGACACAAGATACACATTGAAATGTTGAATTATTCTAATAAACAAAGTGATTTTTGTTGTTAAAGTAAACCCTTTATTTTCATACTTAATTCTCTTCATTCACTGATCTTAAATAACAATACGATCATATGTATTATCAATACTTCAGGACTGATTTAAGTCCAAAGAGATGTTTTGCTGTAACAAACTCTCAGAGAGATTCTCACCTTCCAGAGAACAGCTGGGTGAGTTCAGGCCGGCGTCGAGTGTCCTGACACTCTCTGCAGATGGATGATGAAGATGAGGATGATGAAGATGATGATGAGGATGGCATTTATGAGTTATGACAGTAGTGATCTGTGTTTCATTTGCATGACAGTTTCTCATTTTCTTATTCTACCAGAGAAACTCTCCTTCCCACCCTCCACCACGCTCCACTGACCACAGTGTGTGTTTGTATGTGTGTGAGTGTTTGTGTGTGTGTGTGTGTGTGTGTGTGTGTGTGTGTGTGTGTGTGTGTGTGTGTGGTGTGTGTGGGGGAGATGTTACCCCTCTCTGTGGTGTTAAATGTGTGTAATATTTCACTTGTTTATGATTGTTTCCGTTGAAGTCAGAGTCTTGTGACTGTTTGTGTATAAGCTGTCAGAACATCCACTTCCGGCCTCTTTTTTTTTAAATTTTCAGTTCCTCTTAAATCAGCTTTCACTCGTTTTTTTTTTTTATTTTTTATTTTTTATCAGAAGTCTATTTTGTTTTTCCTGCACCTGCATTTTTAGGTCTTTTTACATTAAGCATTTCAGAAGACGGAAATTTAAATTTGAATGTGCAACTTGATGATTTCTAATTCTCTTAAAAATAGTTCAGTGCAAATCACTTTTATTTTGAAAGGTACCACCGGAATCATCAAGCTAGCTATATTTAGTAAATATATTATATGAGCGCTCCGTGTTAACTTGTAAACGGTGAGTAGGTTGTGGCTGTAGGACGTTATCATCGACATCAAAACTTAACTATTTGTTTGCTCTTTGTGTTTGTATTGTACAGGTTGGACTGGCTTCGTCGAGGAGTGACCGCTTAGATTTTATTTTGAAAGTGTAACCGGACGTTTTGGTTCGGTGCCGTCGCTAGCTTGTCGTTAGTTGTGATGTTAGCTTGCTTTCTTGGACAGTCTGAGTTTTTCTCCCACTCCTCTGCTTGTTGGCTGAAGCCCTTCAGGAACCATGGCCGAGCAGGCCTCGGGCCCGCCGCTGTCGTCCCAACATGACGGTAAATGTGTCGTGCTTGTCGGGTTGGGTGGTGAGTGTGGAGGGCTGGAGCTCCGGAGCGGCGGCCTCTGCATCTTTCTCAACATTAGCTTGTTAGCATCGTCAGGGCGACGTGTCACTGCTGTCAGTGTCAGTCTGAACGTTAGCGCTGCGCAGCGGGTTCACTCAAGCACTGTCAACAGCTTATCAACATCATGTCGCTGAACAGGAGCGCTGTGTTGTATCATCTTATTAAGCTAACGCTGTTGTCCCTGCTAGCTAACTGACACCTACAGCTAGCTGTTAGCTGGAAACCTATGTGCTGTGATGTTGAGGTCAATACCGGCCTCTGTTAGCCTGTCAGTCTGTAACAGGGATCATATGGATCTTATTAGTCCATCACTGTGTGCTGTGTGAGGCTGGAAAAGCATCCAGGACGATCATCCTGCGGGAGGGCTCTCCCTCGGGTCTGAAACTGGGGTCGGGAGTCCGTCCTGGGGTCCTGCTGGAGTCTGTGCCGCAGCTGTAGACCTCAGGTTATTACAGTCAGTTGTAAATGTGTCGTTGGCCCTCAGTTACAGTCTGAACACAGACAGGTTTAAATGAGTCAAATACAGACACGCTCAAAACAGACGAGGGCAGCATATCACCAGAGGAACTGCTAACTGCTGTTAACTGTAGCCCTTAGCTAGTTAGCTCAGTTAGCCGTGCAGCTAGCGGTCCGGACTGGGAGCTCCATGAGCAGGGGAGAGTAGATGTTTACACTACTAGCACAGGAGCTTTGACCTGAGACCGATGGGGCTAGCTGGTTAGCATGCTAAATTATAGATCTGTCGTGAGTACATACAACGGTTATTAAAGAAGTCAGTGTAGTTTACATAGTGCTCCTTTAAACTGCACAGTGTCTGACGTGTGTTGGACTCATTGTTCAGTGTTCAGAGTTCTGGGCTCCGTTCCGTCTGTGTTCAGATGCTGCAGCAGCAGAGACGTCTCACTACAAACAAAGAATCATAACGTCCCTTCACATCAGCAGCCGGTTCAAATATTATGCTGCAGGTTATCTGGAGGCTTTTATTATGCGATTATTGTTGAATCATTTATTTATATTTTAGATAGAAATCTCACATTGAGTCTGTAAACGAGGTGAGAGCTGCTGAAGTCAGTATTCCTTCACTGATTCAGCTGAACGGTGAATGTGAAGCTCTGAAGCTGTTGAAGAAGTTTCTGTATGAGTTTCTTTGAGATTGACCGTGTTGGTTGATATCTTATCCCATAAATCTCCCATGTGATTAGCTGTCTGTCTGTATGTTGTGCTGTTTTGTGTGAACACCTCAAACTGTCAGTGAAGTAATACAACGTTTGTATTTAATGAGGCGAGAATGCAGCAGGTCGTTTTATTTACCTGGAGCTCATTTCTATAGAGAGCTGGTTATGAAAAGTGTGGTGTTGATTCACTGCCTGTCAGTAATGAAGCAGTACTTCTACCACAGTGTGTACTTCTACCACAGTGTGTACTTCTACCACAGTGTGTACTTCTATCACAGTGTGCACATTTACTCTCTACTATTCTCTGTGTGTCTCTGACTGAAGCTTCAGTTTAATCTTCATCGGATTTGTATCTGAACTGATTGTGTGTTGGTCACACACACACACACACACACACACATACACACACACACACACACAAAGTGCCACATGAACATTGGTGTGTTTTATCAGACAGGACTGTTGAACTGTAGATCCACAGCATGTCTGTGTGTAATAAACTGTCAGATCGGTCGGGATGATTACTTATTGATCCTTGTTATTAGTAAGGCGGTCGTGTTTCGCCCATGTCTATTTGTTGACTGGTTGCTTAATTTGGTTAGTTAGTTGGTTTATTGTCTTCTTGGTTGATCATCAGCAGGATTAGACAGAAACTAGTGAACAGATTTGCTCCAAACTCGGATGAATAAACACCATTAACTAACTATTCTGGTGCTGATCCAGTAAAGAGACTGGTCCAGGAGCTTTTTCTCACTTTGTGTGAGCTGTTTGTTTTACACAGCTTGTTAGTTTCTCAGGTCAGAATGCAAACAGACATGTGATGAAACAATCAGCTGTTCTGTCAGCGACTGTTACTCAGTCTGCTCCTCCTCTACAGCACAGTTCTCCTGAAGTGATGCACTGAATTAATGTTGAATTCTCCACTTCTCTTCTGTTAATGTGAAGGTTCTGTTTATAAAGAGCAGTTGATTAATTTCAGTCCCATCTGATTATTCTCTCCTCATCATTGTCGTTGTCATCATCAGAGGTGCTGCAGCAGGAGTCGTCTCTGGATCAGGAGAGGACCGACTTCCTCAGACTGAAACAGCAGCTGGAGGCGGAGTTCAACCAAAAAAGAGCCAAGTTCAAAGAGCTCTACCTGAGCAAGGAAGGTACCGATCATATCATCTCTAATCAGACTGTGGCTTCATCCACTGGATCAATAATTGATGGGAAAGCTCTGATTGATCATGAGGTCTCTGTGAGGAGGAAGTTTGCATTGTCTTTCTGTTTCAGTCACTCACCACACTGACTGCTGTTTCTGATTCCATGTCTCCTCAGTGGAGCTGAAGAGACAGACTGTAGCCCTGGAGGATGCTCAGTCTCAGCTGACCTCGGTCCAGGACCAGCTGAACCAGGCCCGGTCTGAGATCGAGACCATCAAAGCAGTGGCCACAGTGTCAGAGAACACCAAACAGGAAGCCATCGACCAGGTCCGCAGCCAGTGGCAGGAGGAGGTGGCGTCTCTGCAGGCCATCATGAAAGGTGACAGTGATCCAATCAGATCCAAGAACAACACATTGACTTACGTTCAAAATCAATCGACTGTTAAAGTTTTTAAAGTGTGAAAAATAACTGTTTGCATCCGTAGCTTAATAGATAATTATTATTACATACAGTATCTGAAAATAAATCCATAATGTTTCAATTTGTTACTGTATGATCTGTGTTTCCTCTGTGATCCCACAGAGACGGTGTGTGAGTATGAGGTCCAGTTCCACCAGCGCCTGGAGCAGGAGCGAGCCCAGTGGAACCAATACAGAGAGGCCATGGAGAGGGAGGTGGGAGACCTGAGGCGACGTCTCACTGAGGGTCAGGAGGAGGAGAACCTGGAGGACGAGATGAAGAAAGTACGATTGATATCTGGATCTTATGAGACGTTATCTGTACTTATGATTCTGTAGAAAGCTGGAAACTCAGCTATTAATGTAAGGTTCATGTAAGTGTTTCAAGTAGATACTTTCTGAAGCAAATCAGACAGAACTGGAGACAGGAACAGGATCATAGGTGTGAAAATGTGTTTTAATGTCTTCAAAGAGTCTGAACATGTTGCATCTGGTGACCTCTAGTGGTCGAACTGGTCTCTGCTGCTCTGACGTCCAGTACTCCTCACAGAGAGGATTCCCTCCATCAGTCTGAGGAACTTGTCTTCGTGTGAAGACTGAGCAATGGTTTTACATCCAGACCAGTTTAAATCTCTGTTGTTTCTGTGCCAGTGTCATGTAAAGATGTGAAGATCACCTGTGTGTTTACCTGCTTAATGATGTTGTATTAATGTTTGAAGGCTCAGGAGGATGCAGAGAAGCTGCGGTCAGTGGTGATGCCCATGGAGCAGGAAATCACAGCTCTGAAGGTGAAGCTGAGCACAGCAGAGGACAGAGTCAAGGAGCTGGAGGCCTCAAAGGTCAGTCAGCATCATATCAGTGACTCAGTAATCAATAAATCCAGCTGGAAACTGAGGCGTTACTGATGCTAATAACGGGACATTATATTGACCAGGTATAGTGGCTAATACTTCTGAGTAAATGCTTCATTATGTGTGAAGTAAGAAGTCTTTCTGCTGCTTCAGAGAAGACAGTCTGACGTCTCACAGACATGCTCTGGGATTTAAATATTTAATGTTTGCTTTCGTGTGATCAGATATAATGTATAAAATATAATGTGTCTTAGATATAATGTATATATTATGTGTCTTATATTAGATATGATATATAATATAATGTGTCTAATATTAGATATAATATATATCATAATGTGTCTTATATTAGATATAATGTATATAATATAATGTGTCTTATATTAGATATAATGTATATAATATAATGTGTCTTATATTAGATATAATATATATTATAATGTGTCTTATATTAGATATAATGTATATAATATAATGTGTCTTATATTAGATATAATGTTGGTACCTGCTGTAGTCCTGTCGGTTATAAACTAATAAGTGATGACAGGCTGACCTAATGTAATGTTTACATGTAATGAACCTTCAGTTCACTTTTAATAAGTTAAAGATTTAGGTTACGTTTACAGGATGACGGATGCAAAAATGTGTGGAATTTGATTGGGTATGTATGCCAGGCGGCTAGGTGGTGCTGTGATATACTATCACACAACACCGCCTAGATCTGCCAGGTCTCGTCCAAAGCCGCCTGGGTCGCCTCCGACAAATTGGTGCATCCAAAATTTGATAGAGGTAATTACTGATCCTTCTCTGTTCAGTAATATTATCTGTACATATCCTGTACATTTCATGGAAAGACTCCTGTATGTTTATTAGAGCTGCCAGAGCAGCTTGAAGGTCCGATGCATGGAGGTAATCTGACATGTTTATTTCCCTGTACTGGCGCATGTGTGTGACGTAAACGCGGATGCGACATGAGCAGATCTGAGCAGAGTTTTGCTTTTCGCCAGTGTACACGGAAACACTGCGGCGGAGCGTATTCAACTTTTCCACTCTGGAGGGTGGTTTCAGATTTTTGCGTTTTTAAGCCCCCAAATCATCACTGTGTAAACGAAAGGCATTTCCGATAAAATATTTTGTCGTTTTTACCCGCAAGTGTCCTTGTGTAAATGGGGTCTTATATTATGGTGAAAAAATATAATGAGAAATAGTGTTAAACTGTAACTGTGAAGGCCCGTCACAAGTGTAGGTGGAGGTGTGAACACTCCTGGTGGTTTTCCTTCACACCTGTCATGTTTGGGCTGTTTGTGATTGTAAAAAAAGGCATTGAATTAATTTTACATCAGGTCATAAACACCTTCAACGTTTATGGACTGTTGTGGTATTTTATTACTGCAGTATTATTACAGTCATACAGAATTTTATTTTAAGTTTGAGCACAACATAAAATATAGGAGTGAAATTGAAGCTGAACTGAACAATGATCACCCATTACAGCCTGATGTAGGTGTGAAAGTGTTCACAGGTACCTCAGGTGTTCAGTCAGATTAATGTCTCTGCACTGAACACGCTGATCAGCTGATGACTCTGCACTTCACAGTGTTGTCGTGTTTGTGTTCAGTCTGAGCTGACTCGGTTTTTTTTGAGGAAGGGTTGAGGTAGAAACGTCTGGAAGCAGCTGTAGAGCTGCTAACGACATCAGAGAGCAGCTCCACAGACGGAACAAGCTGAGCGGTCAGACAGAGAGAAGGTGATGAAATGTCAATTTTCTGGATCCAGTTTGTTCTGCTGCCTCGCAGTGGTCAAAACATCAGATAACATCCATCTTGTTGAGTAAGCGCGTCATGATAACACATTTTGCTGGACGATAAATTGTCCCAGAAATTATTGCGATAAATGACAATATTGTCGTTTTGAGACGGTTTTTCAACAAATATAATGATAATGCAAGTACACCTTTTCAAAGATCACTACACTTTTATTTCTAAAGAATATTTAACATTGGAATTGGAATGTGATGTTATGTTACATATCCAAAATGAATAAACAAAACAACCAGAAACAATAAATAAAAAGGAATCTCAGTCTCTGTTAGCAAAAACTGCACTTGAATTACACACAACCAAAAACAATAACCCTAACCCTTTAGTATGTCGTGTCTCGCGCTGTACAGTTGTGGAATTACTCTTTGTGACACGTACATTCTCCCAGCCAATTTGTACTGGCTGTCAAATGTTTGCAGCATTTGTCATAATGCCGGCTTTTCGACGGTATTAAAGGGCTGCATCTCTTTAGCGATGTAGTGAACTACGCTGTCTGTGAGTGTGCACCATTTTGCACTGTCTTGTTTGTATTTTGTTTGTCGATGAAACGCCTCAGTGAATGTGGCTGGGAAGATGGAGACGGCCCCTCTGTAGCTTTAGCTGTAGTTTTTTTTTCCTAGCTGGGTAAACTGCATCAGATGCTTATGCTTTAGGTGCAGATGCATGTTTGTTGTATTGCTGCTTTTAGTTGCTGCTGTTTTACAACAAATGTGACACACCGGCTCATCCAGGTGAAGTGGTTCACCACGGTCATTTGGTTTGAATCTGAAGTGCTCCCACAGTGCAGCTGTTGCGTTCGACTTTGAAACCAATTCCATCTCTGTTTTTGTTGCGTCAGCTAGCGTTACCTCTGGCTCGCTGCTCCTCACGGGGCTCTCGTGCTGCACTCTGTCATGTCATGCAAATGGAAATTATCGAGGCCAGCAAAATGATCAAGCTCATTTTAATTAATCACATGATTAATTGATTTATTGATTGTCATGACAGGCCTAATATTGAGTCCCGACAAAAGTTTGTACCTGGATGTGAACTAGCTGACAGCTGTCTGTTTGTCTCCAGGTGAAGGAACTGAATCATGTCCTGGAGGCAGAGAAGTCATGTCGTACCGACCTGGAGATGTATGTGGCTGTTTTAAACACTCAGAAATCTGTGCTACAGGAGGACGCAGAGAAACTACGCAAAGAGCTCCATGAAGGTACCTCGCTCACCCTAACCCTGTCAGAGAAGAAGAAGTGGAAACCTGCATGATTTCTCTTTGTTCCTGTGGGTGTGAGCTCATTGTTGAGTTGATGATCTGTCAGGACAGAAAGAGTTAGACCCTGTGTGTGTGTGTGTGTCTGTGTGTGTGTGTCTGTGTGTGTGTGTGTGTGTGTGTGTGTGTGTGTGTGTGTGTGTGTGTGGTCAGTGTGTCACAAGCTGGAGTTGGAGCGTCAGCAGCACAACCAGCTGAAACACACATGGCAGCGAGCGAACGATCAGTTCCTGGAGTCTCAACGGCTCCTCATGAGGGACATGCAGAGGATCGAGAGTGTGCTGTCGTCTGAACAGCTGCGTCAGGTGGAGGAGATGAAGAAGAAGGACCAGGTACACACACACACACACACACACACACACACACACACACACACACACACACACACACACACACTGCACAGCTGACACAGGTCACATTGAGCTGCTTTGTGGTTGTATTTAACTACTATAACTAACACTGTTTTGTCTCTGACAGGAGGAGGATGAGAAGGAGCGTCTGAGTCAGGTGAAGGAGCTGCAAGAGGAGGATGTTGGAGACAACACGGAGCCTCTGGATGATCTGTTCCTCGGGCTAAGTGTCGATGAGGTAACGATCATCAGGTCATGTGATCTGTTCTCAGAGAGCAGCTGAGATCATCTTACATCATATTAGATTCAGTCATGTGACCCCGGACAGGAAACAGGACCTCTTCAGTGTGATGCTGCTGATAAACAGCCGTCTGTTGTTAAGTCTTCACAATAAACTATTTTTTGCGTCTGAATAAATCCCACATTTTCATTTTATTCATTTCTTTTTGACATTAATGACAGAATAACTTCGTGACATCACACAAAAGCTGATGTACTGATCATATGTATTCTCTCTCTCTGCATCAGGCCCATGCTAACCACAGTGCCCACGGTTCCATGCACTCTTTAGACACTGAAGTGGTGGCCGGGGGCCCCTCGGACCCCTACAAGGAGAACCTCCGCAGGGTCCAGTCCACGGACAGTCTCGGCTCCTCGCTGTCTGTCCAGCAGGGACTCGGAGGACACAACCACAAAGCGAAGTCGGCAAGTCACCTGGACGAGTCGGACTTTGGGCCACTGGTTGGGGCTGACTGCAGCGCCATGGATGCCAGCTTTGGAGAGACGTCATCCATCAGCTCCATCAAGCTAACAGCCACTCACTTCCTGCTGACTAAAGACCAGGAGAAGGCCATCAAGGCCATGACGCCAGAGCAGGAGGAGACTGCCTCGCTGCTGTCCAGCATCTCACACGCCGCCGCAGACACCGCCTTTCTGCCGCCAGCTGGATACAGGCTGGTCAGCGACAGCGAATGGAACCTGCTGCAGCAGGAGGTGAAGAGCTGATGAGCATTAACAGAGAGGTTTATTGACAGCACTGAATATTTAGATACAGCTCAGAGGCCTGAGAGGTTCTAGACACAGTGCTGAGGTTAAATATTTAGTTTAGATAAGGAGGAGCAGTGTGAATTGGTTTAAACCAGTTTTACCTTAACAAAACGTACAGCAGTGCACTCTGTGTTTGATGTTGTTCCTGTCGTCAACATTAGGTGAAGAACGCCGGCAGGAAGTTGGGTCGACGTTGTGACATGTGCTCAAACTACGAGAAACAGCTGCAGGCCATCCAGGGACAAGAGGCTGAGACCAGAGACCAGGTCTGACTCTGTCACTCATCACCAGGCCACTGTGACACTGTAGTAACATTGCTGTTATCATATTATGTGATGATGATGTTGCAGGTGAAGAAGCTGCAGGTGATGCTGCGTCAGGCCAACGATCAACTGGAGAGGACGATGACGGAGAAACAGAGTCTGGAAGATTCAGTCAAAGCAGGAAACGAAGAGACTGCTGCCAAGGTTTGCCTCAGTGGACCTGTTAACAACTTATGACTGCAGTTCCCACAATGCTTTGTTAGCAGCTCCTGTTTGCAGTGAACGCGTGGATGTAATAGATTACTTTGATGCTGAAGAAATTGATTGTCTCACGTTTCAGTCTACCTGACTCTGAACTTTCTCAATACTCTCTCACACAGGCTGCATCTTCTCTCCCTCCATCAGTAATGTCACATCAGCATTTATAACTCCAGTCTCAACACGCAAATCCTCCTCTGTGTGTGTTGTAGTGTTATAGGACTATAATCACAATATGTGTCTAATGTAAATAATGTGTGTGTTGTAGGTGTCTGGTCTCCTGCAGAGGGTCCAGGAGTCAGAGAGTCTCCTTGGAACTCTACAGCAGGCCTTCAGTGAGGCAAAGAGGAGCACACAGGAGCAGATGGTGAGTTAGCTCTGTCTGTTAGCTCTGTCTGTTAGCTCTGTTAGCTCTGACAGTAATGTGCCGTTTCTGGGTGTTTAAAGGTGGTGCTGGTAAAGTCGAGGGAGCAGGTGGCCGATGAGCTTAGTCGACTTCAGAGAGACAATGAGAGTCTGCAGGGAAAACACCGACTGCATGTGGAACTACAGCAACAAGAAGACTTCCACATGCCCAACACTGTTCAGGTAAAAGACTTCCACATGCCCAACACTGTTCAGGTAAAAGACTTCCACATGCCCAACGCTGTTCAGGTATGACAGGACAAAAATTCAGAAACTCACCTTTAAATCTAATGTCAAGACAAAAACACCTCAAACAAGAGCTGCACAGTTAATGGAAACACTATTGTAACTCACAACAAAGTGTAATAAAGAGAGAGAGAGATGCTGCAGATTTAAAGATCACTCACACTATATTAGAGCTGTCCCAAACAATTATTTTTCAAATGATTAATCTAGCGATTATTTTTTCGATTAGTTGACTAATCTAACGATTAATTTAGCGTTACATGACCAAACAAAAGTAACGTACTAACTGTAACTGTCGTTATAACTTATGTGAGGAAAAAAATACTGCAGTTGTAGGCGGAGCTGCGTCTGTCCTCCCGCCTGTCCTACCGACTCTTCGTCACATTTCTGCCCGAAAAACAGCGTCTGTCACCGGCAAAAACCTTTAACTCATTTGATATAAATCACCGCCATGGTCAGCCCTCCCGACCGAGACTTCAGTGAACTTTCCCCCAGAAAACAGCCTCCGTCCCGCCTGTGACAGAGTCATGCACCGACCTGTTTACTGATGGCGATTATGTCATTAACTAATTTAGTGCGAAAAACATAACTCTTTCACTTTCCAGGATGTTTAGGGGGCCGGGTTCTCAATCACTACACATAATAAAAGGGACAGCGGGGGACACCTGGGAAACACACCGACGTCATCATCATGAAGTGTACATCACGTCTCTTTAGGAGCCGCAGCGCAGCTTTCTGTGTGAATTACACAGTGGTTCGTCCTTTTTTCTAGCGGTGCTTCGCTCTGAGTGAACGATCAACGGCGGAGAATTGACAAACTGCCGCTGCGGCGTTAATGCAGCGTCTCTGTGTGAGAGGGTCTATTCTCAGCCTCCGCGGGTACAAACACTTCCTGTTTGGTACGACACGTCTTCTTAAATCATTCATATAGACAAATTTATGTCGTCGATTACGTCGAAAACGTCACAGGATGATTTTTATTGTATCTCTCAGCTGCTTCAGTATCAACACTCTGTGACCTCATCAGTTAATTGTCATTATATTAATAAAACTGTGATCATTGTGAGTTCAAACAAGTCACATTATTATCTGTCGATATAACAGACACAGACACACACACACACACACACAGTGGTGATCTGCTGTATCCTCCTCTGTACCGCTCGTGTCTGCAGATACAGTGGGTGGTGTTTAGTGGAGGTGGAGATGAGCTGATGAGCCAGAGACGTTTACAGTCCGTTGGTGGTGAAACAAGCTGCTCACACCAAACATGAACTTCACATGAGGGAGTGAACACAGTTCTTATCATTGATCATCAAACATGCTACCTGGTGTCCTGCTAAAGTTTGGTTACAGCACAGATTCTTACACCTTTATTATATCTATATATACTGCACTGTGTTTGAAGTAAACAAATGCTGGCAGACATGTTTTCACAGGCAGTGGAAACAGCTGATCAGTCGTGTGGGTTGAATGTTGTGTGTGTTTTTCTGCAAATCTGTTTCCATCAAACATTTTGATAATTGACTCAAAAAGACAAAAAAATAACTAGTTTCCATAAAAATGTGTATGCGACATTCTTCAGAATGCTTCATGGAAACATGGCTAATGACTCCTCCCGTTGCAGTTTTCAAACTGTGCTACATGATGATGATGACTCGTCCTCCTCAGGACCTCCAGGACCTGGTCCTCCAGCTGCGTGAGGACCTGGTGGCATTAAGGACGTCAGCTGACCACATGGAGGAGAAACTGAAGGCGGAGATCCTGTTCCTGAAGGAGCAGATCCAGGCAGAGCAGTGCCTGAAGGAGAACCTGGAGGACACGCTGCAACTGGAGATCGAGGGCTGCAAGGAGGAGATAGGTGAGCTTATTGACCAATGACCAATCAGATTACAGATAGGTGAGGTCGCCGATTATTGACCAAGCAGATCACTGACCTTCAGTTCAGTCAAACTTCTTTTCCTGTTTCTGTCTCTTCTCTGTTCATCCTTCAGACATCTTGGAAGGTACGAAAAGTGTGTGCGTGTGTGTGGGTGTGGGTGCGTGTGTGTGTGACTAATTCAACCTGTTTAAATCCTCGTGTATTTTTCTGTCACACAGCTTATTAAAACACTGACAGCCTGAACTTTATTAATGTCATTTACTGAGACTAATACGGTCACATGTCTGCAGCTTCAGCCCACTGATCTGTCACTTGTTGTGGTAATCAATTAAAGTAGACCTTCTTCATAGTTAATGTTGATTCGTTTGATTAAATTGTTAAGCGTGATCAATCAACACTGCAGACCCTGATGTGATATAAACAGTTGGTCCATCAGACTGCAGTTGATTCAGTGTGTGTGTCAGCAGCTCCTTTAGATATCACAGATCCCTGAACGATTGATTATTGTCCGTCATGATGTAACCATGTGTCCTTCTTCCAGCTTCATTCTCCAGTCTGAAGACAGAGCTGGAGAGGATAAAGACAGAGAAACAACAGGTACATGCGCCACCATTTGTACTCTGTTACACCTGAAAACCAGAGTCACCTCAGAGCTAATGAACATGAATGTCAGTGAAAATCTTCATGTGGTTGGTGAAGGTTAGTCACATGTTTACACCTGCACCGCCCAAAACCTCCCTCACCTCTGATCCCTCACACCTCTCATCTTCAGCTGTAAACTGGGTGGAAGGTGGTCTGTCATCACTGACGTGTACAGGTGCTGGTCATATAATTAGAATATCAGGAAAAAGTTGATTTATTTCAGTAATTCCATTCAAAAAGTGAAACTTGTATATTATATTCATTCATTACACACAGACTGATATATTTCAAATGTTTATTTCTTTTAATTTTGATGATTATTACCGACAACGAATGAAAATCCCAAATTCAGTATCTCAGAAAATTAGAAAATTAAGACCAATACAAAAAAAGGTTTTCTAGAAATGTTGGCCAACTGAAAAGTATGAACATGGAAAGTATGAGCATGTACAGCACTCAATACTTAGTTGGGGCTCCTTTTGCCTGAATTACTGCAGCAATGCGGAGTGGCATGGAGTCGATCAGTCTGTGGCACTGCTCAGGTGTTATGAGAGCCCAGGTTGCTCTGATAGTGGCCTTCAGCTCTTCTTCATTGTTGGGTCTGGTGTATCGCATCTTCCTCTTTACAACACCCAACAGATTTTCCATGGGGTTAAGGTCAGGCAAGTTTGCTGGCCAATTAATAACAGGGATGCCATGGTCCTTAAACCAGGTACTGGTAGCTTTGGCACTGTGTGCAGGTTAGGGTTCTGTTGGAAAATGAAATCAGTATCTCCATAAAGTTGGTCAGCAGCAGGAAGCATGAAGTGCTCTAAAACTTCCTGGTAGACGACTGCGTTGACCCTGGACCTCAGAAAACACAGTGGACCAAAACCAGCAGATGACATGGCACCCCAAACCATCATTGACTATGGAAACTTTACACTGGACTTGAAGCAACATGGATTCTGTGTCTCCCCTCTCTTCCTCCAGACTCTGGGACCTTGATTTCCAAAGGAAATACAAAATTTACTTTCATCAGAGAACATAACTTTGGACCACTCAGCAGCAGTCCAGTCCTTTTTGTCTTTAGCCCAGGCGAGTTGCTTCTGATGTTGTCTCTTGTTCAAGAGTGGTTTGACACAAGGAATGCGACAGCTGAAACTCATGTCTTGCATACGTCTGTGCGTGGTGGTTCTTGAAGCACTGACTCTAGCTGCAGTCCACTCTTTGTGAATCTCCCCCACATTTTTGAATGGGTTTTGTTCCACAATCCTCTCCAGGGTGCGGTTATCCCTATTGCTTTTACACTTTTTTCTACCACATCTTTTCCTTCCCTTCAACTCTCTATTAATTTGCTTGGATACAGAGCTCTGTGAACAGCCAAGCCTCTTTAGCAATGACCTTTCGAGTCTTGCCCTCCTTGTACAAGGTGTCAGTGGTCGTCTTTTGGACCACTGACTGTCAAGTCAGCAGTCTTCCCCATGATTGTGTAGCCTACAGAACTAGACTGAGAGACCATTTAAAGGCCTTTGCAGGTGTTTTCAGTTAATTAGCTGATTAGAGTGTTTTCTTTAATATTGAACCTTTTCACAATATTCTAATTTTCTGAGATACTGAATTTGGGGTTTTCATTAGTTGTCAGTTATAATCATCAAAATTAAAAGCAATAAACACTTGAAATATACCAGTCTGTGTGGTTTCACTTTTTGAATGGAATTACTGAAATAAATCAACTTTTTGATGATATTCTAATTATCTGACCAGCACCTGTATATCTGTCTGGTAATGTATTGATATATATGACATGTATACATGTTGTTACTGTAGTTGCAGAGCAGTCTAACAGAGAAGATGGAGACTCTGGAAAAGCTCCAGGAGCTGAGTACGAGTCTGGAGCAGCAGCTAAGAGAGATCACTGCTGCCAAGGTAAGCTAATACACCTGTACACCTGTACACCTGTCACACTTAATGACCGTGAGGTCAGAGCAGATCCTTTGACAGGATCGGAACTGAATTTCATTTAAAATGACTGATGTGGACATATACAGTAGATAAATATTCAGACTGTAACATGCACTGTAGATCATTTCAGATGTTTCAGTGTTCTGCTTAGATATTTATTTCATGTTGTTTTTTCATGTCACCCCCATTTAACCTCTTTAATTAAATGTGTGTGTGTGTGTGTGCGCGTGCACGTGTGCACAGAGTGTGTTAGAGTCTCAGGTGTTTGATGAGAGAGATAAAGCTCAGCGGCTGCAGACGGAGCTGGACGTCAGTGAGCAGGTTCAGAAGGACTTTGTTAAACTGTCTCAGACCCTCCAGGTGAGAAACCTCCTCGATGTATGGATGATGAAGGATTGATATAAAGGTCAATGTGTGGATGATATACGGAGGAGACTCATCTACTCACTAGTCCGTCTTTACAGGCCACTTTAGTTCCACACTGTTCTAACTCTGACTTTACAACTTGTACATTGATCAGTTTATAGAAAACCTGGATAGTAATTGTGCAGTAAGACTCTTAGTGGTGGAGACGTTTCAGTCATGTGACTGTGATGTCGTCTGTTTGTAGCCTAACATTAGCTTCTTACTGCTACACAGTTAGTTTATGTTCATCTGTGGAGATTATCTGGATGAGCAGAACCTGTCAGTACCATAGGGTGAAACTGTAACATAGTGTTTATGGGTCTGCAGGTGCAGCTGGAGCGGATTCGACAGGCGGACTCGTTGGATCGAATCAAAGTGATCCTGAACGACACCAACCTGACTGACATCAACCAGCTTCCAGAGACATGATAGAGACTCTTCACCCCTGTGTGTTTGTTTGTTTGTTTGTTTGTTTGTTTGTTTGTTTGTTTGTTTGTTTGTTTGTTTGTTTGTTTGTTTGTGTGCGTGTGCGTGTCACTGAACCAATAACATTATTGATCTGATATCGGGTCTGATCGATGGAGTGTGGAGCTGACTGGAGGAGCCTCCTGTGTACATACAGATGGACAGAATAAGAAGATGAACACTAAACTGTAAATAAGTGACTGTGGACGGAGGAGTGTGTCCGTTTCTACTGTACATATAAGTGTGTGTGTGTGGGTGTGTGGGTGTCATCTTCATCGTCTCCTCCCAAACGTTCGTCTCTGCAGGTGAAATGATTGGATCGATGTCTCTTCTCCTCTCAGACACTGAGAATCTCTGCATCACGTCTTTTTTCCCTCTCATTGTTTCCTTTTCCTGTCTCTTGTATTTCCTTCTTTCCGTCTGTTTCTGTGACATTTCCACCCTACGACAGACGCGTTGAAGGAGATTCATGGAAAAAATGTGCACATAACTGGGATGAAAAAAGGAACAATACACAATTTGAGCAATATCCCCATCTCTGAAACATCAAACCTGTCTGCTGTCTGTAACGTCTGACAGAAACATTTTGTTTCCTTTGAAATCTGCATGAATACAGTGGAGCAACATTCAGTCAGGTCTACAGTTTGATTTTTCAACACTAACATGAGTTCACCTGGTTCATATCAGGTGGACAAATGGTATGATGAGAACAATATTGTATTTGAATCCACTCGCTGCTCCTTTTACTGAGGGACTGTCTTCATGTAACTCTAAAGCTCTTAAAAAAATCATGTGTGATGGAAGAAGTCACCATCACAACTCTGTCTCAGCTGAATCAGTTCACATTCCTGGAAAAAGTCGGCCTCCCTGCTCCTCTCTGAATTATTCTGAGTAACTTAGTTAATTAAGTGACATCAGTGTGTTTAAATCAAATTGTGACATCAGATAGCTTCAGAAACCTCTGGTTCCCACCCTCACAAACAGGTCAGGCTGTGATTGGTCAGCTGTGTGGAGGAGTTTGTGACAGATGGGACCCTGAAACATCAGGAATGATTCAGTAGAGACAGTTTTTATATTTTTCATGTCTCTCCTTTTTCCATCCTCTGGATTTTACAGACATTTTCAATTTGTGCATAAAGAAAACACTGACATAAGTGAAAACATAAAATCTTATAGTGAGAGGGTGAAGCAAATGTTACAGAGTGTAAAGAAGTTTGGTGAGATAATCCTGTGTACAAAAAGAGACACTGCTCCACCTGTGAGGAGGAGGAAGTGAGGTGGAGGTGAGTGGTGGTGTCTTCTTCTTGGTCTCAGTCCAGCTGATGACACAGACTGACAAGGTTTCAGATGCTGATAGAGGATCTAATGATGGTTCTGAACCTGTTCTGAACCAGAACCACTGATGTGTGTTTAATCATAAATATATGAATCAGTCAGTTTGACTATAACCACCGTGAGGCTGGAGAGGCAGCTCACACAGGTGGAGCTCAGCTACGTGTTTGAGACCAGCACAAGTGGAACATTATCAGCCGCTCAGCTGCATCTGTGGTGTTGCAGCACAGAGGAACCTGATTTAAGATGTTTAGAGACTAAACACAGTCCCAACAGGAGCAGAGAGGCCCGGGCAGACTTTATCACTCACTTCACTTTTCTCCTCCTTTAAATAAACATCATGTGTCAGTTACTTTAAGATGTGAATGAGTCTGTTGTAGTAAAACAGATGGAGGTATTAAGACATTATAAAACCCTTCTTGCGTCTCGACCGCCTGAGGAGGTCGATCACTGTTTAGTTTCTGCATGTGTTCATGTCCTTGTGTCTATATACTGTAGATATGTTGAGTTCTATTTATGATGGATCATGATGCAGAGTGATGATGGTGATGATGATGATGCACTGACAGTAGACTGGATGATTGTGGGCTCAGACTGACGGACATACTGTTTGTTTGGTTTCACTAATAATCTGGCATTAATTCGACGATCTTCACCATCACTCTTAAATTCTGATCATGATTAACAGTTGATTTTTATGGTTTCTGAACAAACACTGTTGGATTGTTTGTTTTGAAGCCCAGAAGTGATCGGAGTTAAGATGAAATGGCATGGGAGAGCTCAAACTGTGGAGGCCATGCTGAGACTGAGAGGTGATTATTGATACAAGGACAGATAACAAGTCACAGCAAATCAATTAATCAATCAAACATTGACTATAGTGATCAGTAACTGTTTTGTTGTTTTCATGTTTACTGACACATCTGCATGATGATTCATGGAAACTTCGTGTGTTCAACTGTAAAACTCATCCATGTAAATTATTTAAAGACTTCCTGTTTCCATTAAATCACAACGCAGAGCGACGGATGGATTTAACCTTTTTAAACTGTTCATTAATATTTCTGTTCAAACTCTGAGTCGGTGCACAGTTTGAGCTTTCAGTCTGTTTAATTATGATGAGTCTATGTTATCATACACATTTGATCTGTTCTGATTCCCTCGTTAGCTGACTGCTCGTTAGCAAACATTACAAGGCGTCCAGTTTGTTGGAGTTTCTACTTTTTTTAAATGAATAATAATAAATCAGCTTCAGGAGTCTCAGTCTGTCCCCCCTAAATAACTGTAGAAGCATGAGGTTCAGCAGAGATGTAAATGCTGTTTCACAACTACAAGAATAAAATCTCAAAGTCTTCACTGCTTTCATGTTATTTATCATTTCACAACAGTGTTCAGACTAGAGTGCTAATTAAGTGTCAGCACTCCAGAAAGAAACATGTCCTGTTTGAACTGGCAGATGATCCGCTGGCTGCTTCTCAAGCTGTCAAAAAAAGGTGAAATGTGACTTTGTGACAGCTTAAATCTCATTATCAAATCAGGTTTATTTATAAAGCCCAAAATTACAATCACATGACCTCAGGGGGCTTTACAGTCTGGACACTGAAGACATGCTGTGTCCTACTTTATTTATCCCGGGGGAAATTGTTTTTGTTACAGGTGCTCTGTGCAAAGTAGAAATAGAAATACAGCATGAATGGAAACAAGAGATAAGATATAAATACAACTAAAGTAGACAACAAAATAAAATAAAAATGAAATAAAATGATAAAGTAAACAATCTGGAAATATATACAATAAACAGTGAAACAGTTGTAGCATTGAATTACAATTTAGTTTTTTTTTGTTGTTGTTTTTTGTTCCCTCAACAGAGGGAGGAGTTATGAAGCTTTATGTTATACAAATCTAATACAAATTATAATACAGGTAAAGCGTGTAGATCAGGAGACAACTGAGCAGACGAGGCATCGACCCAGCAGAGCCCAGGGTATGATCCAGATCTGTCAATATGTGAGGGAGCGGGAGGAGGAGGAGGAGGAGGAGGAGGGGAAAACAACAACAAAAAAGTTAGAGAAATGCAATGTTATTCTGAATGATCAGACATTTTAATATATCTAAATATAAAAATCTATATCGACAGTAACAGTACAACATTAAAGTGTCATAATATACACAGTATGTGAGCATTTTGAATAAACCATCAGTGATGTTTAAAGTCCCCAACAGTAATGCTCGAGTAAAAGCAAAGATACATTGTTAATATATTAATCTAGTGAAAGGTGAAAGTCACCCACATGAAGAATACTTGAGTACAAGTCTTAAAGTATTTGATATTCCATTAAAATGGATAGATGGATACTTACTTAAGTATCAAAGTATCAGTAAATCACCTGATCCATTTATTTACATGTATGATAGATAGATACTGTACACTTATATATTGATGATAAAATAAATGAATTGAAGCAGTTGTCAGATAAAAGAAGTGGAGTGGAATTATAAAGTAGCAGAAAATGGAAAAACTTAAAATACAGGTACCTGCTAATTATTTTATATATATATATATATATATATATATATATATATATATATATATATATATAGATATATATATATATATATATATATATATATATATATATATATATATATATATAAGATATTTTAAGACTTTTATTCAAGTTTACCAAAGTAGTATTTTAAACCGATATCATTACCTATACTCCAGTATTTGGGCTACTCTTCCAACACCCCAGGCTAACATGCTGTGTAGGTGCAGGGGTCAGTTCCCCCGGCGGCCTGAGGGGGGCAGGCGGCGCGCTCTCAACTGTGTTTCCCGCTGCAGAGTTTTCCACGAAGAAGCATCGAGTCGTTCTACAGAGGTGGAAAAAAGCGGAGGGACTCCTCCTGTGTACAACATAATGGAGCGAAAAGGGTCAAAAAGCGACTGCAGGCGGCGTTTACTGACTGGATTAACGCTGTGTGTTGTATTAGGTGAGTGCTGGAGACCCGCTCGGGTTAAAGTTAAATATTTAAATGTTAGATTTTGAGCTGATATTTAAGGTGGGACACCAGGTTAGCTAGCTAGCGTTGTTGTGTCTCATCTCAGGAACGGAGACACCTAAACACACTCCTAACCTCCGCTCGCAATCTGCCTAATTAATGTACCTTTGTTCTCCCTCACGGCGACTACACATCAGGTTTAACATTAACCGAATACAGTTATCTTTAGAATCTGAGCTGCACCGCCCTTATTCACACATCGATAGAACGAATCAGATAATATGTTAAGAAATAGTTAAATTCACTAAAATGTGAATAAGATTTGGTCAGAGTGGTGGCTACCGCCCTGTGTACTGTCGGTTTGTGGAAGGTGATGTGATGAAAATAACGCTGACTACAGAAGCTAGCGGGTTAGTTCACGGTAACATTCAGCTGGAATAAGTGCGGCTGGTTGTGTTGGATTTATGCCGATTTGAAGCGTGTTTTCCATTAAGACATTAACGTTATATGATAACATGGATGTCTAATAACTGAGGGGCTGCGTGTGAAAAAACAAAGCCTCATTAAAGTTGCACATCTTAAAATCACGGTGTCGTGAAGAGAGTGTCTTCGGTAACTACGTGTCGTCGGGTGGATCGTCTTTAACGAGCTAACAGCATCATGTATACACTGTTTACAGACAGTGACGTCATCAGACATCAGTATTATAGAACACTTGGAGTATTTTATTAACATATTATAAATTAAATCAGTGCCAACACAGCAGCTCTGTCGTTAGCCTGACTCTGACTAGCTTAGCATCCAAACCACAGAGAGCATCTGATTTCCTGGTTGGCTAACCTCCTGCTGACCCACTCAGGAGAGCAGCCTCCACATATTCATGTACGCTTCATAACACACGAGTTTGACTTGATAATATCATGTCAGTAAACACATGAAGTCTTGTAATTATTATGATCTCATTCATTATGTAATTATTATCCCAACAGAACCAAGCTGTCCGAGCAAATTAGCTCCATGCTGAAGAATCATCTGCTGTTACAAGATATAACTGGATTTATCCTGAAGGAGTTTTTGTAGCAGATATCACTCAAAATGAGAAGAACATAACAATAAGGCAGTAATGATTGAATGTGTTAAAGGAGTAAATGCTCATTTCAGTGCAAAATAGAATAAAAATAGAAATAAGTAAATGGCAATTTAAAAAAAATGTGTTGTTGAAGCTGTCCTTACAGCAGAGTGGACAAGAGAACAACAGAACTAAAGAAAAAAAGAAGAAGTATGTTAATAATTGAAGATGATTTGATGCAAAAATCAACTACTTGCTAATAGATTTCTTGTTTAACACTGGACAGCTTAATGCCACAGTCCATAAACACACATATCTCCTACAGAACTGTTCCGTTTGAATTACTGGACGTCCAGAAGTGAAACAGACAACACACACTTCCTTCTGTTTCATATTGTGAAATGATCTTCTGGTCTGCTGTCACAACTGTTTCTGTTGATGTAAATGTTCAGTCTGAATATCTGTCACAAAGTGCAGAACCCACAGAACTGAATCAGCTTCTGTTCCGCTCTGTTACTGCAGGAGCAGATGTTCCATGTGACAAATGTGTTTTTATAAGATGTTAATAGTTCTATAAATCTGTGTTGCTGTGTGACATAAAGGGGAGTTCTGTCCTCCTGTCTCACTTTGCTTGTTAGTTCCGCTGTGTGAAAAACGACTGCTGTCCGATGAACTGTGATACAAGTTGCCTCACCTTTCTCCATCTCAGCTCACTTTTCGGAGGGAAGTCAGTGTTGTACTATTTACGAGCAGTTCGAAAGTGCCTCTCAACATTCCCCTTCTTCGGAATAGCAATGGTATTTTGACAGATGAGACAAATGCAATTTTTTTTATATCCATTATTTTGTTGATATCAATTGAAGCCACCAACCAGGACACTTAGCTGGCTTGTGCTTTGCAGTAGCTAGCGCGTTTGCGCATGATGACGTGACGTGTGACCCGTAAAAGAAGAGATCTCAGACTGGCTGTTCTGTACGTCAATCAGGTGGCATAGACAAACTTTTTTGTAGAGTGGCCTCTGGTGGACGCCGACACTCATAACATGGTTGGAGGGTGTTTCCTCCGTGTTTATTTTATTTTTCAAGTTTTTATTTATCAGCCATTATAAATGCCGATGCCGATAGTTTAGAAAATGCCTAATATCGGCAGGCCGATAAATCAGTCGGGCTGTAATACATACAGTATGTGAATATATATGTGTTCATATAGAGTATATTCAGTGTGCAAAGATTATATTTGACAGTAATAGAACATATTTTAAAGCAGTATATATTTGGAGCGTCATTTAGCTCGGTAGAGCAGCATCCCGTGTACAGAGGCTGTGTCCTCACTGCAGTGGCCAGGGGATTGCGTCCCGGCCTGGGGCCCTTTGCCACGTGTCACTCCCCCTCTCTCTCACCCTGTTTCTCCGTCCCCAGCTGTACTTAGTCTAAAGGCCAACAAATATACTTAAAAAAAGTAGTATGTATTTTATCGATATATTGATTTAATAATAAACATCTCTCAACTCTTTGTTGTGATAAATGTATAAGAAATGTGAAAGTGTCACATTTAAGTGTGAGAAACTGTGATGTGATTTATTGACCAATCGATATAACGGACAATAATGAGCTGACTGATCGATGGTAAGAGGAAGTAGCTCAACCTTTGTAGCACTGAAACATCTGATGAGGTGCTGTGTTGATGACCACGCTCACTGTAGCTCTGCTGTTTCTCTCCTGATCGCTGTAACATCCTGTGTGTCTGACTGTCACAAACTCTGTTCAGTAGTTCACCCTCCACGCTGGCACACAGGGTGCTGCTGCATTCTGCTCTATTTAAACCAGCAGCACTAAATGCATTTACATCTTCTTACTCATGCCCAGTATTCAGACCTACATCAGCCATAGATATCCATGCTGACCCTGAGGTGATGATGCAGAATGGCACCACAGGAGTCCTCCGCTGCACCTTCAAGTCCAGTGAAGTGGTTAGCAGCTCCACCTCGGTCACCTGGAGCTTCCAGTCCAGTCAGCCCGACAACCAGTTCAGCAAAGCTCCATATGTGGTGAGTCCTCAGAGCTCATGTATATAACAATAATCTGCTGTGACTCTGCTCTGACTTTACTGTGACTTTACTGACTCTGCTGTGATTTTCATAATAATAATAATAATACAACTTTATTTCTATAGCACCTTTTGAAAACCAAAGTTAAAAAGTGCTTTGCAGAACATAATTGCATGCAGTACAAGAAAGACAAATTAAGCAATTAAGTTGGAATAAAATCTGATGCTAACAAATTACAATATCGGTGAAAAGAGCAGAGCTTCGCGTATCGAGGGTGTGTCAATTGGAAGGTCAGTTAACTACATGGATCCTTCACTCAACTAAATACAGAGAAATGTCCCACAAAGCAACGTTACATGACCAAACAAATTTAACGTAGTAACTGTAACTGTCTTTGGCAACTTCGATGAGGAAAAAAAAATACTGCAGAAATATACATGGAGAAGCATCTGTCCTCCTGTCTGCCCTCCTGTCTGTCCTACCGACTCTGCCCTCCTGACCGAGACTTAAGTGAAGTTTCTCTCAGAAAACAGCCTCCGTCCCCGCAAGTGAGGGAGTCAGATTGACAGGAGGGACACCGGGAAACACCTTGAAAACACACCAACGTCATCATCATGATGTCACCGTCAGCGCTGGCTTTCTGTGTGAATTCACAGCAGTTTGTCTTTAAGGCGGAGATGCTTCACTCTGTGTGAATCACTATCGGCAGAGAATTGGCGAACTGCAGCTCCAGCATTTATGCGTCTTCTCCTGTGTGAATGGGGCTACTGTTGACTACTGTCTCTTCTCTCTGTAGATCTTCTACTTCTCCAATGGGAAAGGTTTCCCCGGCCAGGATGAGTTCAAAGACAGAGTTCAGTTTATTGGAGACATCAACAAGAGAGACGTGTCCATCCAGCTCAGTCCGGCCCAGTTCAGTGACAACGGGACCTTCTTCTGCGATGTCAAGAACCCGCCGGACGTTACAGGAACACCGGCCAGAACCGAGCTCAGGGTCGTCCTCAGAGGTCAGTTGATGCGTCTTTATTATTATTATTACAGGTGATGATTAAATGTGTTGTAAAAAAAACAGCCTCAGGGGCGACCAGGTAGCTCATTAGTAGAGCGGCTGTCCCATTTCCAGAGGCCCAGGGCTGGAGTCCCACCTGTGCTGCGTTCACAAACCGTCAAGGCATGTTCATACCCTCATTGACTCTCTGTTCATGCTGTGTTCTGATTGGCTGACAGGTGAGCAGCCTGCTGTCTGTCTCACTGTTCTCAATCTGTCCTGTTTCACACAAACACATGGCTTCATTCTGTCAGTGTGTTTTATCATTTCATCCACTGTGATCACGTTAGTACCTGGACAGGTGGACAGGTGCTGCTGTAACTCTGGTTTCTGTCCAAACAGGATTGACTTTACAGCCTGTTTAATCCTGAGTGTAGTGGTCTGTACACCTGATCATCTCACCTGGGAACACCTGTTGGACAGGTGGACTGTAGTGTTGACTCCTGATGGGCCGTCCTTCAATAGGATGTAACATCAGCTGTTTATCCTGGTTACCACAGTGATGGAGGTGTTCTCACAGGCGGCTGTATAACCGGCCGTCTTCGTCAATTTCTTCTTCTTCTCCTCCTGTCTGAAAGCTTAATACTGAACCAGAGCTGAGCCTGTCCTGTACACAATGACCAGATCTAACTGTGTTGATCCTCACAGAGACTGCAGGGCAGCAGTCTGTCTCACCATCAGTAAACACATATTACAACAGATATACACAGTCCACAGTATACACAACAGTGCAGTGCATTTCCTGCTTTACAATAAAGCATCTGTGTTGTGGACCTGTAGGAAGCTCTTACTGTGAAAGGAGAGCAGCAGGAAGAGTTGAGAAGGTTTAAACGAGGCTTCGATGGTAAAAACTTGAAGTGAACTGTTTAGTGATCTAGCTGGTAACCACACGGAGAGGCGGAGATTGTGAATATGTGTTCAACCCTCTCTGCTCAACATCCTCCAGCTGTGAGCTGATTCAAACAAATATCAAACAAGTTAGTAAATATAATATTATTATTATTATTATTATTATTATTATTATTATTATTATTATTGAAGCTGCACGCAGCAATGAACAGGCCCTCGCAGTCCATGCACGTCGGGGCATGCTGCTATCAGGGCTTATTCATGCATAGACTTCTGCATTGAAAATAGCGCCACCTGCTGGTCATTTTTGGTGTGTGAGTTTCAGGGGCAATTCTGTTGCACCTCTATGAATTTCATTTCCATAAGTGTTATGGTGCGGGCACAGTGCCAAATATTAAATTAGACTGCCACCAGAGCGCCACCTAGTGGCGGATCGGAAAGTCCTTCGTCAGATATGATTATACCAAGTTTTGTGTTAATCCGAGCAACCACTGTCAAGACATAAAATACTTGAACATAGAGAGTGCCACCTTGTGGTCACCTAAAACTTTTTACAGGGCCTGAGGGCCTCATGGGGAAGTCGTAACCTGAGTTTCATTTCATTAGACCACAGCAATGTGGAGATATGCAACACTTCCTGTTTGGAATGATAAATGGAGGAAGTGGTTATTTAATAACTTGAGTATTGTTTGGTCTATTAAAATTATCTTAATGTCTTTTTGTCAGGAAGGTTCACAGATGCTGTGTGCCAGGTTTCGTGCAAATTAGTGAAATCGCCTGGGAGGAGTTCGAAAAAGTAGGTTTGCGACATTTCGTAAATTTGCTGAGAAAAACAGTTGGCGGAAATGGGTGTGGCCTATATCACAAGACTCGGCACAAGTGGATATAAGGTTTTTGAATGTGTGACAAAGTGTATGAGTTACTTTCTTTGATTATAGTGCCACTTAGTGGTGGAAATTGAGGACGAAAATTGATCATGAAATTTTTGGGCAGGTGTGATTTATATTCCAAGTTTGGCAAGTTTTGGGGCATGTTCAGGCAGTGAAAAATGTGATCATTTGGGGCAAAAAATCGTCACTACAAAAACAATAGAGACCCGTGAGAAGCCTAGTGATAATAATGTATTTATTTCATCAATGACTGTAAATGAAACGCTTAAAAATTAATAAATATTAAACAAACCACTGGACCAAGGCCTTCTAATACATTCTTCAATCTGTTTGTCTGTAGTGGCTTGGGCTAATCCAAAATAGTGAAAACAAGGGGGGTGGTCTGAAGACACATGCAGTGCGTTTACATGACACACAAGAAAACCGAATTACTGCGTTAGTCCGACTATGATCGGATTTTTAAGATGCATGTATACACCTTAGTCTGATTTAAATCGGATTGGATCGGATTTCTTATAGTTGGATTAAAGCACCCAGATTATTTGATTGATAGTCACATTTTTCCTGCATGTATACGTTCCATCAGGGCAGATCGGATTTTTGCGTTCTGCGCAGGCTTGAGATTTTTTTTCTCGGGGCCGTGAGCCAGAAGTAGAAGGATGGCGGCGGCGGCGGCGGCGGCGGCAGCGGCGTCTTTCCTCCGAATTAACTGCAAGCAAGAGTGCCATTGTGCATCTAGTTTGTGTAATTATCATGTATACCATACACCAAATGTACAAAGATGTAGCTCGTCTCGCTCGCCGTACGCCATCTTTCTCGAATGCTGAGGCAGCTGGTGATGTAAAGAGGTCAGCCGGAGGTGTTTCTGTTACCACTAGTTGAAATTACTATAGCGCCACCTATTGTACCGGGGTATGATATGCTTCGACCAATAATCCGATTTTCTCACCGACATGTATACTCGGACAACTGCAGTTGTCTGATTGAGCAGCAGAGTCGAACTATGGCTGTAATGTGACTAAGCTGTGCATGTAAACGCACTGACTGTTACCTGTGAAACAGCGGTGCTCTGAAAACACCCTCATTAGCACTTGGTACTTTCCTCTTGATGAAGTAAAATGCCACATGCAGGACACACAGCACTGGGATGGAGAGGACCTGCCGCATGTGTACGGACTGCCATAGCAGCATGTAATTAACACGCCAAAAATAGACCAATCGGAATTTTGGTCGAGCCAGAACGTATCGACCAGTCGACTCGGAGATTAGAGCCCTAGTTAAGTAAAATGATCATGTTGGCTCCACTCGCAGCATGTCGTGGACTGATGTTGGTGTCTCAGTGTGTTCAGGTGAAAGAAACATAAAACATCTCCAGCAGGTCTGATCTTGTTGTGAGACGCTCACAGGTACATGTGGCAGCTTGTTATCAGCTGACTGTCTCCACCCTGCAGGTGGGCGTTTGTTCATTGACACACACTCTCACACACACACACACACACACACACACACACACACACACACCCACACACACACACACACACACACACACACACAAACTTGTTGGACGGCCACCTGTCAGGAGAATCAGCTGAACGTGAACATCAGCTCAAAATTTTTCCTCTTCCAATTTTATTTAAATCTACTCGAGGAGCTTTCATTTATGTTTATTTTGACGCGTGTTGTCAGAAATGTTCATTATCATGACGACTCCATCAATATGTTTTCTTTATCAGCTGAAACTGAAATCAACAAAAATTTAATTTAAAGTAAAAATGAAACTAGAACAACCTGAGTTTACTCAACGACTCTTCTTTTTTGGTCTTCCTCTACATTTATATGATCAATTTAGTTACTGGTTACTTAGAGCATTCAGATTACTCAGTGTTTAGAGGCTGTTAATTGTGTCGTGCAACCAGTCAGATGTTGTTGTGGGTGGAGCTTTGTGTCAGGGCATGTAGCATCAGAGCAGAGCAGAAATCCCAGATTAATCAATGAGCACTGATAATCAATCAGGACAGATTCCAGAATCCAAAAGGGTCAACTGAATTTTTAAAAACTTTGTGTTTGTGTGTGTGTGTTTGTGTGTGTAGATTCTCTCCCCCAGAGTAACACAACAGTTATAGTTGGAGCCGTGTGTGGAGTTTTACTTCTGCTCGTCATCATTGCCGTCGCAGCCTGCATCACCATGAGGGTCCTTCACAACCGCCATGATTATGAAGGGTCAGTGACACACACACACACACACACTAATAACTCTAATTAGTGTTACTTGACCTCTCAACATTCAGTAGAGGAACATCGTAATTATTTTCCAAACAATAAATATTAATATATTAAGATGCTGAACAGCTCATTAACTCTCTCTAAGGTTCATTAATCAGCTCGTTAACAGCTCGTTAACTCTCTCTGCATGAAGCACGGCTCTCTCGGTGTGGAGATCAATATGTTTGACTTCATGCCGTTTTTAATGATCTGTGTGTGAGTGCGTGAGGTAACTTTATGACCATCTAATGATCCTGTTGGAATCAGATGGATTGATAAGTTTAAAGTATGATCAGTGTCTGAGCGATGTGTTTGGGGTTTGTGTTTCCACTGGTGTCAGTCACTGTCCTCCATCTGTGTGTGTGTGTTCATAACACCACTAACACTTCCTGTACAAATCATCGATCGTCTCTTTGTCGACCAGCATGTTGTCTCCTCACTCTTCATCGTCACTAACACGCAGGCTAACTTGTCTTCCTCATCTCTGCACTTCATCAAAGCTTTATTTTTTTATGAAGCATTTTTGTTAACTCAGATGTTTGCAGTTGTCATGACAACAGAGTTCAGAAAATGCACTAAGAGTTAATTGTTTTGTAAGTTTACTGGAGGTGCACTGATCACCTGTTCGTATCGTGTGGACTGAACAGATGAAGGGACAGATGAATGAATCAGTTGATGCTTCAGAGGCCAAAGTGACATCTTTAATCTACTGTTTTCAGACTCTGAAGGTAAACCTGAAGGGTTAGGGTTAGTTTTTAAATATAACTGAATCAGATACCATATTACATTAAAGATTGATTAATGTTGCTGACACATTGATTGATTGACAGACTGAAACAGATGCAGCCTGCTGTATCAGACAGAACGTACCTTTTCATGAGCCTTTTTGATAGAAATGCTGCAGGTCGTGGTTCAGAAATGGTAAGTGTGTAAACTCCATTAAAATATTGATGAGAGTGATGTTGTCATGAAGTGATCCTCTGGAGAGAAGACATCTCACTTTGATTTGTCAGAACCACAAAAACACTCTCAGTTCTGCAGCAGTGTGACAGAGTGATGCCACTTTGACCTCATAAACAATCTTTGTCAGATAATTGACGCCCCTGCAGAGAGCAGCAGTCAGCCATGTTTAACCCTAAAACTGACATCAACTCACCCAGACTTAACATGAGTGACACAACTGATGATCGCTGTTGCACCTGCTTCATTCTGACAGGATCACACAGTTCAGAGAAGTTTGTTGATTGAAATAGTTATTGAATTAGTCGTCTGATGTCAGTCCAGTCGGTGCACCTCTGGTCTGCTCCCAGTATCTGTCTGTGCCCCCAGTGTCTACTGGGAGCTGCTCTCTGTTAGTTTCATGCTCATCTCTCATGTTTTATTTCTTGTGCTCCATTCTGTCGTCTGTCTGTCTGTGTCTGTCTCCGCGTGACACGGTGGTAAACACTAACCCTACATTAGCTGTACGTCCCTGGAGAGTGTGAGCTCTCAGGCTCCGAAGCCTCGAAAGAAGGTGGAGTCCAGTCTGGAGGGCTCCAGGTCCACCAGTCCCTCTGGACCACTACAGGTAGGAGCTGCACCCGAGGACCTAAACAGAAACAGTCAGCTGACTGACAGCTGGGCTGGACAGAGTGAAATATTTAAACGTCCACTGACTCATTGACCATATTTAGTATTTAGATCAGTCATAGAAACCTTCAGCTTTAATATAAAGTTTATTTGTATTTGATTAAAAATCAACCAGACCAACAAACTGAAACTTTAAGATCATTGAAGAATATGAAAATAGTATCAGCTGATTAAAAGAAGAAAAGTTGAAGTTCAACATTTAGTAAAAATCTGTTTCTGTTCTTTCTTGCAGAGAGTCAGATGATTCCACTCTCAATGATACATAATAATAATGTCTGTCTGTTAGACATGAAGCTATTACAGACAGCTGGTTAGCTTAGCTTTGCATAAAAACTTGCAACTGTTTTAAACAGCTAGCCTAGCTCTTTATGGTTCAGTCGTACAGAGGAAGAATGTCAGTTTGATGGTTAACAGGAGATAAACAAGCTCAGACTGCATGTTAAAGGTCTGCAAAGTGTTCAGGACAAAGAGACACACCTGGTCCAGCCTTTCTGTCACTTCTGTGACTAATGTGTGTCACTACGTAACAGGCATTATATAAATTTATATTTGTATATATCTGTTATAAAATATATTCTCTCCAGTCAGTCAGCAGATGTACAGTTCTACAGCTTTAGCTGCGTTGTTTCACACTACTTTGCTCAGCATGACCCGCCATCCTCTGCCTCTGATTGGCAACATCCTGCCGTTAAGTAATGCACATGTGCAGATTGTCTCAGTCTTCAGCTCAAGACATAGTGTGACACACACACACACACATATGCACATGCACACACACACACACACACACACACACACACACACACACACAGATATCAGAGCTGCCAAGTGAAGTTCTAGCAGTTGGGACTCCAGTATCTTGCTGCAACATGCAGCTGGGGGGGGGATTTGAACCATTAGACGGGTTTAGAGCTTAGATCGGGCCCAAAAGATAAGCCCGACCCGACCCGAGCCCGTGCACATTGTGTCTGAGCCTGACACATTAACAGTAATCATGAGCCCGAGCCAGATTTAAACCCGACATTTTATTAATATGTGGGCTATCATAACTGACGATATTTTTGCTTACTTCTTGCGTCTCGGGAAGTGGTGTCACGTATGCTACAAGTCACGTTTTCAGTGTGAGGACGCTCACGTGTAAGACCACACAGCGACACAAACAAAAACAACAATGGAGGGAGGAGAGAGCTGTGTGTTTTCTAGCTGGTCATTACTTTGAGTGATTGGAAAAAAAAAAAAATACACACAGACACACAAGTGCTTGATCAAGGGCCCGGCCCGGCCCGACCTGGCCCGAGGATAGTGGTGGGAAATATCGGGCAGAGAATCTAAACTCTAGACGGGTGTGCTGTCACTCTGCTACAGATGTAAATAAACCTTTGTGTGTAAATAAAGGTGGGCTAAAATACAAACCCCAATTCCAATGAAGTTGGGACGTTACATAAATAAATAAACGTAAATAAAAACAGAACACAAGGATTTACAAAACCTTTTCAACTTATAATCAATTGAATACCCTAACCCTTTAATGTTCAAACTGATAAACTTTATTGTTTTTGTGCAGATATTCATTCATTTTGAATTGGATGCCTGCAATACGTTCCAAAGGAGCTGGGACAGCAGCAACAAAAGTTTAGGAATGTTCAGAAAACACCTGTTTGGAACATTCCAGAGGTGAACAGGTAAATGCCATGATTTTGTATAAAAAGAGCATCCCTGAAAGGCTCAGTTGTTCACAAGCAATGACAGGGCGAGGTTCACCACTTTGTGATAGTCTCACAGTGTAAGAACTTGTTGCAAGAAATTAAGGGACTTCCTCATCTACAGTCCATAATATCATCACAAGATTCAGAGAATCTGGAGAAATCTCTACATGTAAGCAACATCGAATGCCTGTGACCTTCGACCCCTCAGGTGGCACGGCGTTAAAAACCGACATCATTCTGTGAAGGATATCACCACGTGGACTCAGGAACACGTCGGAAAACCACTGTCAGTTAACACAGTTTGTCGCTAAATCTAGAAGTGCAAGTTAAAACTCTACCATGCAAAGTGAAGCCTCTGTGGGCTCGAGCTCATCTGAGATGGACTGACAAACAGTGGAAAAGTGTCCTGTGGTCTGACGAGTCCACATTTCAAATTGTTTTTGGAAATCGTGGATGTTGTTTCCTCCGGGCCAAAGAGGAAAAGGACCATCCAGACTGTTGTCAGTGCAACGTTCAAACACCAGCATCTATGATGGTACGGGGGTGTGTTAGTGCCCGAGGCATCATGGGTAACTTGCACATCAGTGAAGGCACCAAACATGCTGAAAGGTACATACAGGTTTTGGAACAACATATGCTGCCATCCAAGCAACGACTTCTTCAGGGATGTCCCTGCTTATTTCAGCAAGACAATGCCGAGACACATTCTGCACGTGTTTCAACAGCGTGTCTTCGTAGTAAAAGAGTTCTGGTACCAGACCGGCCTGCCTGCAGTCCAGACCTGTCCCCCTTTGGAAATGTGTGGTGCATTATGAAGCACAAAATACGACAGTGGGGAGCAAGAATACTGAGTGTTGTTAAAGGAAAGGTGATGTAACACAGCGCTACATGCTGCTATCCTAGCTGTTTTGGAACGTGTTGCAGACATCAAATTCAAAATGAGTAAATATTTGCAAAAAAACAGTGAAGTTTAATAGTTTGTACATTAAATATCTTATCTTTGCAGTGTATTCAGTTGAATATAAGTTGAAAAGGATTTGCAAATCATTGTATTCTGTTTTTATTACATTTTACACAACGTCCCAACATTCCAACCATTGGAATTGGGGTTTGTGTATATATAAGGAATCTGTTCACTAGTGAAACACAGGGAAACTGCAGATCTGTGGATCAACTAATCCACTAATCCAGTCAAACTCATTTAAAACATGAAGAAGTTCCACTGAATGATTTAAAGTTTCCCACACAGCTCCTCAGATGTGATGTTTACCTGTGTGCGTGTGTGTTGTGCTGCAGGGCCCGGTGATATACGCACAGCTGGACCACTCAGGCAGTAAGAACTCGTTCCATAAGATGGAGCCGGTGGTGTACGCTGACATCCGTAAGAACTGAAGAGGACCAAGCATTAATCAATAATCAATAATCACAGTAAAGTATGATGAGATTCGACCAGCTGCTCTGGGACAGAATGGGGGGGGCCCGGGGGCCTAAAGAAGCATGATGCTGTTACATGATGATGTCATGATGTCTCCATGTGCTTTCATGTAAACACACTACATCAGATCAGCCTTTACATTGTTCTCAACACAGGGACCACCGCACAGCGCCTTCATCATATTACAGTCTATATCATATACATTCATTACAGTCACATCATTTAGAATCATATGGATTGATTGTTGTATCTACACAGGAGCTTCAGCAGTCTGACGCACCAGCTGACACCATCACACCAGCTTGTAATTATTCACCTTTACATTTGACGAAGCGCTGCAGTGAACTGGTTTTAAGATCAAGATGGCTGCACAGCGAGCAGGAGGGCAGAAACATCTGACAGCAAGTTCTATTCTCATGTCCTACTTGATTCAAGATCAGGGTGATGTCAGCTGTCCTGTGTCCATGTGGACAGACGCTGGTTGGTTCATCCTGTATGTTCTGATCACTCACCTCTTTAAGATTCAACGCTCAGCTGCTCAAACTCGATGCAAACACACAAAACTTTCTTCTCTCTTTTAAAGCAGCACGCTGCATCAGAAACAGGGTCTGTTAGAGATGGACGTCCTTTCTCACTCTGACCGACCACACAGAACCTGTCCTGCATGTTCTAAATGTTCCTCCGCCCGACACACCAGATTCACACGAGGGTTGTTATCAGGCTTCAGCAGGCCTCCACAACAAACTTATCATTTCAGTCAGGTGTGACGGCTGAGGAACATCTAGAACATGGAGGATGGGGTCAGACTGAACAGAGCAGAGCAGTTCAGGATGAGCGGAGAGCTCAGAGGGATTCAAGCTAAAGTCTGTTAGAGAGAATCACACACGATGTAAAACAAAGTTCTGTCAGGTTCTGAAAAGTTGTTGCTCTCCAGCTGTTCAGTGTCTGTCCACAGTCACACCTGAAGTTCACTCTGTATCGTGTTTCTGTTCGTAACTCCATGTGAAGCACAGCTGCTGCGTCAGGCTGCTGAAGGCTCGTCCATCCTGCAGTGATCATGTTGTTCTATAGGATGTATAACATGTATATCTACAGTAATGCTGCATGATGACGTGACACACAGCTGGTACTGCTCAGACACAAGATTTGTTGTTACTGTGAAGGCTTTAGTTTCCTGGCATGTTGTTGTGGTGCCGCCCGTCTGATCTCCCCTCAGTCACACGTGTTCTGTAATGCTCTTTATAATAACTCTGGGTGCTCTGAGTGTCTGCTTATTGTTGAAAAAAGTGAACACATGCAGCCCGGGTGCCTTTCGTGTTCCTGCCTGTTTGTGGAATAAATCAAGTCATTTTATTTTAATATGCATGTTGAGCTGGGATGAAACAAACTGGGAGCTTCAGATGCTAAAACACTGTTTGCATGCAGTTAACTAACATAACCATCATTATACTGATAAATATCATCATTTGTTTTTGTAAAGCTTTTTATTTTCGCACTAATGGGCCAAATATGTTGAATAAGTTTTTTGAGATGCTTTGAAGCTTTAATGCATTCCAAAAGATTTTCTGTTCAAAGCCAAACTTCTCTTCTGACCTATAAGAATGATTTCTGTCTAAATGCCGTCAGCTTCAGCTTGTGAATGCAGTAATGTTGACCAGTATTTGTATATATTTCCTGCTCTGTAAGATATTTAGTGCTGTGTACTGTAAGTCATTCCAGTGTGGTGGTTGGGCTGTGGATGTTTCAGGAGGAGGAGAGTTGAGTTCCTCTCTTCAGCCACTCGGATGTCACAGTGTCTGCTCCGTCTGTCAGCACCAGAAACATCCAGTTCAGCTTCATTTAGTCACAGAAACACACAGAATTAATGTGATGCTAGTATTTAGCATGTTAGCATGCTACATTAGCAGTTATCTCAAACTGTAGGTTAGGGTTAGGGGTCAGTGTATATTTGTGCAATCCACAGATGTTTCAACTTTCTTTAGTTTTCAGTGTCATGCTGAGTTGCCTCTGTTCTGGCTTCTGTCTCCACCAACACGGCTGCAAAGCATCCCGACAACTCATTACAAATGTCCAGTGGCTTCATGTTCCAGATGTCCAAACACATCCCTGAACAGTGGTCTCTGGCTGTAACTCCACCACCATCTCCTCCACCTGCTGACATGACAGTCGGCTCATGAACATGTAATGGGAACATAATATGAGAACATGATATGACACTTTCAAATGTAAAGTATCCGTGGTTTGCAGAAACGTAAAGTGAGAGCATTTGTTCTGGAGTCCGATCCGAGAACTCGTGGTTTGATTTAGAGGAAGTAGAAGCGCCGATCAGATCGATCCTCAGGAGAGTCAAACCAAATATCAAATCAGCTCATTCGTTTAGTTCCAGTGAGCTGTAAGATGAGCGGATCCTCTGAGCTGCAACTGAACGCTTCTCTTCATGGTGACTGGAGAGAATCTTAATTTGGTGTTTTTTTGACTGGAGTCTGGCAGAGCCAGCAGACACTGTCGCCTTCCACGAGTGTTTATGTTGGTCCATGTTGTTGTTAGTGAGCAGAGGACAGAAGCTGTACGACCTGCTGCTCTCTGTGAGACTCGTCGGTGTTTATTGTAGATGTAAACTCTAAGTTATGATGACAGATGTGAGCAGCTGGTCCACTTCTCTCTCCTGACCAGTCTGTACGTGTTGTTGATGGTATAAATAGTTGTGTGTTATTTTGTTCTGTTGTGAATCTGCACTAAGTCTTTCCTGTCAAAGACAACAGACTGCCTGTGACTTCTCTTCTTATTTCAGTTCATCTCTGAATGTTTGGCCTGTTTAAACTGGAATGTTGTACATTTAGTGCCTTTTACATTTCATCAGCTAACTTGAACGTCTGCTCCAAATAGAAAAGATAAGATTCATTTATTTTCCTTTTATTCTATGTATTTTTTATACACATAATATCGCCTCTGTATCCACTGTCTAAATTTTATATAAAACTTATTCCTGGCCAAGCACATGTCTGTTTGTCCTCATTATTATTATCATAACTTTATATTACTAAGTTTTAACCATTGTTAGAAACTGGGAAGAGAAAGAAACACAGACTGCTGAAGCCTGAACACACACACACACACACACACAAAAATACTATTTATACATTTGTTTAGTTTCATATAATTTAAGCCAAGCTGAGATATTGAATAATAACCATATTGAACACATTTGTCCAGAGATGGAAGAAGAACTCAGATCTACTACTGAAATAAAAGTAATTATACCACACAGTAGAAATACTCTGTTACAAGTAAAAGTCCTGCATTTGAATTGTTACTTGAGAAGTACAAAGATGTACCAGCAAATGACAGTAATCACCACGGAAACGGTTAGATTTCGGAGCTTTAAGGTCCTGACAGATGTTTTATTTGTTTATATTTATTGTGCAGAAGATGAAGAGCTCAGATGTGTGAGGCCTTTAACATATAACTATCATATTTAATGAATCAGATCAAAGTAACTGTAGCAGTTACATGAATGTAGTGAAGTAAAAGTACAACATTCCCCTCAGACACAGAAGTTTCACGTCATCAGTACCTGAAGGATGTGGGTCGGTCCAGCAGCAGCTGTGGTGACACAAAGTGACCTGCAGGAGGCAGCACAGATCCACCTGGACAGCACAGGCCTCACTGATGATTACATCATCACTGAGCTAAGATATTAAAATGACGAACGTGAAATAACTTCCCTGTGATGTCACAATGACATCATCGTGTCCCTCGAGGTGCATCAAAGCAGCCTCAGTGTCTCTGAGCTGAGTGGAAACAGACAGACAGACAGATAGATAGCAGGACATGTGAGCGGACCGTGTTTTAATCCAAAGGCCAGAGCGATGGTTCCGTTTCGCGATGGTTCTGTTCCGATACCGCTCTCCACGAGTCTAGGGCATGTGCAAGTCCACACAGACTCACGTGCGCCTTCAAGGGTTAGCCTACATCAGAGGTCATTCGTTGAGAGATGGAGTTTGTAAAATATTTTGAAAAGCAAGCAGACAGGTCATATAGGTGCGACGTCAGGAATTGCTCCCTCTTTAACATTTGAGCGAGTGTGGAGCGATTTCACCGGAGCTGAATGAAGATTCAGGTGAGCAGAGAGCGTCTGTGAGCGGAGCTGTCTGGTGTAACTTCCCACGTATAAGCTCGCATGCTCTGGTAGTACCAGGAGCAGCTACGAGCACCATCTTGAGGATAGAAGTGTGGGAATCCTCCCAGGAAACATCTGGAATATCACAGTAAAATCCCTGTGATGTCATCGTGATGTCACTGTGATGTCATCATGTCCCTCCAAGTGCGTTTAAGCCATCTCAGTGTCTCTGAGCTGAAGAGAAACTGAAAGCGTGAAGCAGGTAAATCCCTGGAAATAAAGGGACAACCCCACTGAGGTGTGCGTGTAACATGATGCTGTGTGTATGTGTGTGTGTGTGCGCGCGCGCGCGTGCACCAACACATGACACCACTGATCAACATAATGGAGATGAGGGGAGCTGAATGTGAAAGCAGTCATGTAGTGAAGCAGACGCTCTGCAGGTGAGACAGCAGGTGAGATCACTTCTTCTTCTTCTTCTCTTTATATTACAGTCGTGTGTATGTGTTTGACGTGCTGGAGGACTCTCAGGTACTTTTTCTTCACCTCAGGAGTTGATTTTGTTGTTCTGTCGAATTATTCGACAGCTGCTCACTTCTCTCACCATCAGCCGACGACGTGATGTTTGTCTCAGTAGAAGGTCTATTGATTTGCTGTTTCTGGAGCTTTCAGCTACATCACACTGTTTTCATCATCAGGAGAAGTTTGTCATGGAGACAGATCCCTCTGTCTAGATTTTATATCTGCTCTGTCGCCGATCACAGACAGAACACTTTCCTCATCATCTTTTTCAACTTCTCTGTGGGATTGTTTTCATCAAAATGATCTCATGATTGCAATATCTGCATAGAGCACTCACAGGAGGTAATTCTTCTGCTTACTTAGTTCTTTTACCGTCCATTTACCGTCTTAGTTCTTTTACCATACCATCAACCTAAAAAATGCATTTTTACAGATTTTCCGAGAAAATCTAAATATGATAAACATTTCGATCAAACCTGTGAAACAGCTGAAAATCTGACGTGCTTCATCAGCAAAGACGAAACAAATGAGAAATGACAACATTTGTTAGGAAGATTTATCAAACTTAATGAAAAGTGATTGTTAGTTGATTAGTTTAGTTTATTAAAAATACAAAAAAGAAATAAAATGTCCATTTATGTGTCCATAATGTCCAACTGATGACATCATCAGGAAACAGAACATTTTACTTTAATCATTTAAAAAAACTAAAAGTCAACAATAGTCTCTAGATGACATCCCGCCAAAATAAAAGCTGATGTTTTTCAGATGAACATCAGTGTGAGGCCCGGTGCCTTGCTCAACAGCCAGAGGAGAAAGTTTGACTCATTCAGCCTCAGACGGTCATACAGTCACTTCCGTGTGTGTGTCTGTGTGTGCATGTGTGTATGTGCGTGTGTGTGTAGTTTGTTTACAGCGTGGAGGACCAGAGAGAATCACATGGTCAATCACACTCACTCCCACAGACCTGAAGGGGATGTGTGATGTTTCAACACTCCCACACATGCTCTGATAACTGATATTTATCTGCTGACGATCAACCATCAATAATCAGTACATGCTGCTGTTTGGAGCATGGACACAATCTGACTTTGTTTCCATGATAAACACATTAAACTCTGAGTTCACCCTGAACTCTGTGGTCAAGCATTAAAATAGCCTGAATTCCAAATGAATTTCGGTGCGTGAGAACATGAGAGTGTGTGGAGAGAAGGTCCATGTTGAGGAGTAATGGAGGGTCTTTGTCTCCACCTCTGGACTTCCCCACGCCCTTATAAGGCATTTCCCAGCGCGCGGTGGGAGGGGTCAGCAGGATGTTCTCACAGGATGTGATGGCTGGACTCAGATGTGGAGGGAACGTCAGCTGAGAGCAGAGCAGGACTGTTTGTTCAGTTACTGCATGGATATCTGAGAGAGAGTGTGTGTGAGACAGAGTGTGTGTTAGATAGTGTGTGTGTGAGAGACAGAGTGTGTGTGTGTTAGATTGTGTGTTTGTGTGTGTGTGTGTGTGTGTGTGTCCGCATGTGTGTGTGTGAGAGAGAGAGAGAGTGTGTGTGTGTGTGAAGTCAACATGGTGAGGAGGAACGACCAACAGTAATCATCAGATCACACTCAGGTAAACAGCATGTTGGATTACTGGACTCTGTGTGTGTGTGTGTGTGTGTGTGTGTGTGTGTGTGTGTGTGTGTGTGTGTGTGTGTGTGTGTGTGTGTGTGTGACCCTAACCCATTTTACTGACATTAATGACTTATTTCATTTGTAATCTGCTAAAATAAAAAAGTAGAATGAACTGCAGCATCTAGTCTGTCTGCCACCAGCGGCAGCTTACACAGATTTACCTTCAGCGTGTGTACTGGAGTACTCGTATGAAGTACTCAATATGGTTCTGTTATTGAAGTTAAAGTAACATTACTGCAGTGTATTATTGCTCTGATACAGGTCCTCCATCTGAAGTGCAGCTGGTGTAAAACTACAAAGATGCCTGCAGTAAATACTCAAGTACTTAGCATGTAAAGAGTTACATGATGGAGTTTTAAGTTTATTATTGTTTATGTCAGAGTTACTGTCGTGTTCAACAAGATAAAATAAGTAAAATATGATACTTTACTGCAGTAAACATATCAGTTCAATAAATCCAGAAGTATAAAGAAGAGTTATTTGTCAATATTCATTGCATTTATTTGCTATTTTCCAAATATTTCAAACATTTGAAGACTCATCTGTGACCAGTTATTTTTGAGTTGATGAACTTATTTGAAGATTTTTTTAATATTCTGCACAAACACAATATTTACTTTAAATTTTCTACTGTTTATTTCCTGTATTCTAAGTTTGTACTTTTTACAGTGTAAAACAATGTAAAAATATTTCTATTCAAAGTCAAGTTTTCTCTTACAGTTTGCAGAGAAGGTTTTTCATTAAGACCAAACCTGAGTATTTTACAGTTATAGTACTTTTACTTCAGTAAAGGATCTCAATACTTTTTTCACTACCAATATCTGCCAGTAAAAGTAAAAGTACTCAGTCAATCTGTAGTAAAAGTAAACATGTTATTACTTTGTTTATTATTATTATTATTATTATTATTATTATTATTATTATTATTATTATTATTATTATCATTATTATTATCATTATTATTATTATTATTATTATTATTATTATTATTATTATTATTATTATTTTTGTTGTTGTTGTTGTTGTTATTATCCTTGTGTTAGCAGGTGAGTGTGTGACGCTGCACTGTGACAGCAGACTCTCAGTTACAGCAGCTGCAGTGTGTGAGATGCAGCCACGCTCGGTGCCTCCATATCATCCACTGATTTTTTACATATTCCTTATGTTATAAATGACGTGGATGCGTTGCTTGTCAATTTCACAGTGTTCAGCATCTCTTCGACTGTCTGTTTTTCATGCTCTGCTGTATGAGACCCACCAAACTAGTGCACATACCGGAACGCTGTAACTCGACAGTGAAGTCAGTGTGATGTAATGCAGAGATGGCAGGGCATACCGGGG